>NC_088928.1:6292500-6310000 GCF_038396675.1 Hydra vulgaris | reverse complement strand
ACTTTTTCTCGATGATAAGCCAATATTTGACCTTTTTCAATATCGGTAAGGACCTTTCCTTTCGGCATTTGGTTAAGTTCAACTTAATTTCGACTCACAAGATAAAAAATACTACAGAATATAAGAAATTTGCCACAAAACTCGCAAAAACTTTAGTGCGTCTATAGAAAATTGCCACCTGAATATTAAAAATTTAATTATTTTAATACAATCAAGACAATTAATAATCAGATGCATAATGGATCATTGTTTTCTTACATACACTTATTCAAAAGTACCGTTAGAACAATTTTATTACCACTGTAACACTGTAAATTCGCCAAATTCTACGTGCGTCTATAGAAAATGGTCGCAGTGTATATGTATATATATATATATATATATTCAAGTGTTTTCAAAAGATCATACAAACTTAATGTATTTTCTAAAAAATATGTCCAGTTTTAGTCTTTTTTTTCTTAGAATTTCATTTGGGAATAACCCTGACCTCGTTTTCATCTTTTATGGTGAAACCTTTGTGAAAATGGTTTTATGTTTGCCAATTGTAATCTGATGTCGACCTGCAACAGTTTAAGGTCGGCAATTTATTGCCCACTTTAGTTTTCTTAATTCTGAAAATTTCTTAATTTTTTAATTAACTACCAACTTGAGTATTCCAGAATGTGTGTCAATTTCTTAGGCCAAGCTTACTCTCACTGAGTCAACTGTGACAGAAGACTTTAATACACAACTCATCTCACCAACAATCTGAATTAAACAGTAATAAAAAAAAAGCATACAAACAATTTTAAAAAGCAGAGGGTAATTATAGAATAACCCATTAAGACATTGGAGTTTTGAAAAAATAACTAGTCACTTTAGAAAGGATTTGTGATTTTGAAACACTGTTAGATTTTTTCCAATAAAAATATAAAATCAACAATGAAAAAAATCTTACCACTGTCACATTAGAGAAACGTGGGTATTTTTCTAAAACTGTTGCAATTCTATCAACTCTGTCAACTGAACATTTATTTACCCAGGTCCTTTTTTGAGTAAATTTAGCATCCAATTTCTAATAAGTTTGTTCTGGAGCATTTAATTAGATCATGTTATTAAAACATATATCATGTGTGTGTATAAAACATACACATGCATTTCATGGATATTTAGAAATAATACTATTACTAATCTAAAAAAAGTTAGCAATAACAATATTAAAATAGCAATAATATTATAAACAATAACAATAATGACATGAGTAATAGTAAAAGATGCTATAATAATATTACATATAATCATACCAAAAGCAATAATAATATATTACATATAGTCATACCAAAAGCAATAATAATAATAACCCACAATGAGCCCAACATTTTACAAACAGTATCTCTCCAAAAAAAGGCATAAAGACAAGTTTTAATATACTTTAGTGATTAAGATTGAATAAAAAAAAAAATTATTCCATGAATAAAATATGGTAAATTATTCCATGATATTGTGCATTAGTTTGTGATTTATGGTCGCACTAACTGAACAATGATTTAGGATATATAATTTAAGGTTACTAAAAGATGGAAGATAATAACAAGAACTTTTTATAGTAGTAAAGAAATTACAGATTGAGAGAGGTATGGTAACTTGCGTATGACTCGAGACAAATAGACAATTTAAAATATGTACAAGAGCGCGCAATTTAATAATTTTGGATAGAAAGTAAAAGATATTAGAATTCTTTAAGATATTCTTGAAGTTATATTATTTTAAATGTCTTGTTTTTAGATAAGATATTCTTAAAAAACTATTGGTTGATAAGTAGTTTATAGGGTATTTCATTGAAATTATAAGTGTGTATATATATATATATATATATATATATATATATATATATATATATATATATATATATATATATATATATATTAATACAAACAAGTTACAAGCAACAAGGTATACTACAAACAAAGAGGCGAATCCATTCATAATGAGTTTAATAAATTATTCACCATATACCGATAAAAAGTATTCCTAAATCAAAAAAATAACAATAGTCATCAAAAACTAACCATATAAACAGAAAGCTCTTTTGATTTTTATAACATTTTTATACACCTTATTTTAAAATACATTTTTACAGCAAAATTAAATTTAAGCAACAACTATTAAATAGTCAAGTATAATAAAAATAATAATAATAAAAAAAAACTTTTAATTTGTGCAGTTAGAAATTCTCAAAGTTTATTTCAAAAAAATAAAAAAATCACTCAATATTAGTAATATTAATTTGTAATACTATTACAACAACAACAACAACATCCAAAAGCAATATATTTACCAGAAATATAGATGTTTTACATAAGCATGTAACATGCTTATGTAAAACATCTTGTATCATGCTTATGTAAATCATGCTTATGTATAACATGCCATGTTATTAAATTAAAAAAAACATATGTTACATATGTTTTTTTTTAAATTGAGGCTATAAGAGAGTAAACAATCCAAACTGTGGAGTGTACATATTATGTACAGTCCACATTTTGGATTGTTCACTCTCTTATAACCTTAATTTTATTTATTTACTAATAAAAAAAAGACATTTATTTATTGAGTCAGGTCAATAATATGGTTGCAACATAAATTTTTACAAAAATAAACTAAAAAAACAGTTGCTATATAAAAAAAGATTATGTAGCTAAGAGCCGGTTAGCACTTGATAAGATGCATCAAAGGTACTCTTAATTTTTTTAAAAACGCCGACCTAAAAAGCGCGTCACAAGATTAGCGCATGCGTCGTTGCAAAAAAGTTTGATCTCAAAGACCTCGTGAATTTTAAGTAACCTTTTTGTATTTAAAACAAGTTCACTTTTTATTCTTGACATCAAAATGAATGAAAATGATTTGTGCCAAGATTTAGAAGATGTAGCGAGTGAAATTTTTTTTATTACTTTATTATTTATCTCGTATTAGTTTCTATTTAAGTATTGAGTAAGACTTTCACCTAATTTTTTTACCTAACTATAATAAATATAAGTCACTTAAATAAGTCACTTATACTTAATGTAATTAGTTTATATAAATGAATGAAAATGATTTGTGCCAAGATTTAGAAGATGTAGCGAGTGAAATTTTTTTTATTACTTTATTATTTATCTCGTATTAGTTTCTATTTAAGTATTGAGTAAGACTTTCACCTAATTTTTTTACCTAACTATAATAAATATAAGTCACTTAAATAAGTCACTTGTACTTAATGTAATTAGTTTATATATATATAATATATATATATATATATATATATATATATATATATATATATATATATATATATATATATATATAAATTGTAAAGACATACCTTATAATATGATTATATAATTATATAAGTGATAAGTCACTTATAAGTGACTTATATTTATTTTAATACCTTATATTATAATGTATGTCTTTACAATTTATATATATATACATACATACATACATACATATATATATATATATATATATATATATATATATATATATATATATATATATATACATACATATATATATACATACATACGTACATATATATATACAGTGGGGTGCAAAAAAAAGCCACACTAACATTTTCCCTTGATTTTACGTATATAATGTATAAGAAAAGCAAAACTAAAAAAATTGGATGTGGTTGTGAAAAACCTTGGACAAAAAAGGTATGTTTATATATACACTAATTTTTATTTAAATAAAATCTTTAAAAAACAGATTAGTACAAACGCATTTAATATTGTAGAAAACAACTACCAGATATAGACATTAGACAAATTATTGAAGCTGCTGACCAAGGAGAGTCTCACAGAAGCATTATAAAACGTTTCAAACGACAAAACTCAACTGTTAGTAGATTGGTGAAGAAATATAAACACACTGGCACAGCTGAAAGGTCTGTTAGAACTGGGAGAAAGCCTAAAACATCAAAAAAGGAAGATCGCTATATTCTTAATGCCGTCAAAAAAGATAGTAAAATCATGTTCTGAGATAAAACTAGAATTGAACCTTACTAATATCTCAAAATGGACAATATCTCGTTGAATAAAAGCATCCGGAGAGTTTTTTGCTGGAAAGCAAATAAAAAAACCTTTTGTTAGTGAAATCAATTGCAAAAAAAGATTAAAGTGGTGCATTGAGCACAAAGATTGGACATTTGAGCACCGGGCTAAAGTTATTTGGCGCGATGACTCTCCTTTTGTGTTGTTTCATAATAGTCAATCTCACTGCTGGAGATTAATTGGGGAAAAGTTCAACCCCAAAACGTGCAAGGCAACCATTAAACATGACAAAAAGATTATTGTTTGGGGTTGTTTTAGTGCACACTAAGTTGGTAAGCTTTACCGGGTGGAAGGTACCATGGACCAGCATTTGTACCACAAAATCTTAGTTTATCAACTTGGACCAAGTATAGAAGAACTTTTCCCTAATAATGACTACATTTTTCAACAAGATAATAATCCCAAACATAGAGCACGGTGGAATAAAAGATATCTGGAATCGAAATTGATACCAGTTATGTCTTGGCCAGCACAGTCTCCTGATTTAAATTCAATAGAAAATCTTTGGTCTATATTGAATAGAAAATTGCAATATCGTTGGGCAACAAATGAAGATGAACTGTTCCAAATTCTTCTTGCTAGTTGTAATGCTTTACCAAATGACTTATTAAAAAGACTTGTAGATAGTATGCCTTCTAGATGCGCAGAAGTCATAAGAAACAAAGGATGGCCAATTAAGTACTAATACGGCTAAAACTTGAACAACGCTTTACAAATCCTAATTTCTTTTCATTGCATGTAATGTGCAATAATATTATGTACATTTCTTTAAAAATTGTCCTGAATTACTACTATTATATGATTTAAAAACATTTTTTAATGTTTTTTTATCAAAAAATTGAGTGTGGCTTTTTTTTGCACCCCACTGTATATATATATATATATATATATATATATATATATATATATATATATATATATATATATATATATATGTATGTATGTATGTATATATATATACATACAGTTAAATATATACTCATATATATTACACATATATGATAGATATATATATATTTATATATATATATATGTGTATTTAGTTATTTACATATATACAAATAGTTAAATATATAGACACATATATTTATGTGTATATAAATATATATATATTATATATATATATATATATATATATAAATGTATATATATATATATACACATGTAATTTTTAATAAATAAAAAATATATGTTTTTATATATATAATATATAAATAAGGTTCATTATCATTTTAGATGCACATCACGTTATGTCAACATCAACTTCAAATTCAATTTCAGTTATGGAAACAAAGCACATTTTAGCAACATATGCAGATGTTAGTGCTAAAATAAAAGAGCATGAATTATTGCACACTGTTCATTACATTGTAGGTTTTACAAGAAGCATGGAAAAAAGCTTTGAAGGTGTTCTCTTTTTCAAATTTTAAATATTATTTTATAATAATGTGTTATATTGTGTTTACATGGTATAACATATGCTGTATACCTTTTACTGGTAAACAAAAGGAATGGAGTTGTTACACAAATTGTATAGTTATCTGGTTTATGAAATAAGCAATATTTTGTTCACTATGTATAATCTGCTGGATAATCTATTGTAAAAGTAAAAATCTTAAATATTGACAGCTGTCATATTTTAAGATTTTTATTGCTCTATTGTAGAAATTTTAGTTTGTCGAAGATACAAAATATGTCTAGAAACGTAAAATAATCTCATGGATAAACTAAAAAACTAATGGGGAAAACATTATTTACTTGTGGAAAATTATTTAAAGTTAGGCAGTAACCCTGTATTGACCTTTATTGCTTTATGCACCTAATTAAATATATATTTAGTGAAAAATTTTTTATAAAGTTTATTTTCATGTTAGTCAAATATACATGTAAGTATGTATTTTGCTATAACATTTGCTCTCGCTCTCTCTCTCGCTCTCTCTCTCTCTCTCTATATATATATATATATATATATATATATATATATATATATATATATATATATATATATGTGTATATATATGTGTGTGTGTGTATATATATATATATATATATATATATATATATATATATATATATATATATATATATATATATATATATATATATATATATATTTATATATATATTTATATATATATTTATATATATATTTATATATATATTAGCCTCTAAAAAGTTAATAATGTGATAAAATTTCCTCTTTAACTCCTCTTTCTTATTTTTTCATTTCTTGATGGTTGCATAATGTTCAAAATTCATGGTCTGCAAAACTGGTTAATGTCTGAAATGAGGATTGGGCTGTAAAAAATCTTTAAAAACTTTTAGTAAATCGATGCCATCTAACATAAAAAATGACGCTGTTGACCCCTGTCCAAACCCCAGTTATGTGGAAACATGGACGTTAAACCTATAAAAAAATCCTCTAATTTTTATTCAAAATTTTGTAGTTTTTCAAAAATATTCTCTAAATTAAATGCAAAATCTCCCTCTAAAATCCCCTTATATCCTCTTTTTCTTATAAAAATTTTATGTGGCCGCCCTGTAGATACAATTACAGCGAATAATAGTGTACTTTAGGAAAATTCCTTATTCAGGAATGCCTTATATTGTTATTTCTAATAAAGTTTTAGATTGTCACCATGGGTTTGGCAGAAATGTTTCAAAAAAATATGATTAGAAAAAAATAAAAAAAAACATGATGTAACTAAAAATTTGCTTATAATGGTGCTGTTTATGATGACACTCTATTGAATAACATTTTGTGCCTTATTGATTAATCCTAGTGGCAGTTCTATTTCCATGTTTATCGCTCTTTCGTCTTTGTCCATTATTTAAAAGTCTAGTTTGTTTGTTTTCTATCCTTAGTTTGAAACGTTGATTCTGACATGCACTGGTCGAGGAAATTTTAAAAATAAATTTTGTTTAACTTTATTTAGTAAATCACTAGACTTGCGCCTGAATTATCACCTTCCCCCTAGTAAATCATTAAAGTTGCATTTGAATTATACTCTGCCCCTAGTAAATCATTCAATATGAGATTTATGTTAACGGTGTTGAATGACAATGATAGAACTGATATAACTGTTATTATGTAGGTATATATTTTTTGTACTGTAATTGAAATTTCTAGAGCTTTTGATATATAAGTTGTAGGATTATTTCTTTAATTTAGGAACATTGGAAAAAGGCAACTGTCAATCTTACTTTAATTAGTATATTTATTGTCCAAAATATATTAATTTTAATTTAAAGATACAGTAATATTAATTTATATATTTTTTCAAGTTTAAACTTCAACTTTTTTATTCTTGCTATTTCTATTGTTTTATTTTATAAACTGGTATTATATATTATATTAAATTTTTATTAAAAGGATTATATTTTATTCGAATTTAAAAATGTCTTGGTATTATATTCTTTTTTCCTATTTTTTTAGTTCGTACTTGAGGTTCTGTCCTTCTTCATTATTTTTATTTAATTTCTCTACTGTTGAAATATGGTTTAAATTTAGTAAATTTTCATGATTTAAAATTTACTTTATTGATCATTTGCCAACAGTTTAGGTTGTAAAATTCTATTTAATACAAGGTAAGAATAACTTTGTTTTGTGGTAATACCACTAAACGTTTTTTTGTGATTATCAATATGTTAGTTTTTGTTTAACTTTATTTCTGTGTAACTGGATTTGTTATGGCTTTTCATAGCTTGTGATGGTATTGTTCATAACTGTTTTTATCATGGAAACAATAATTTTTTTCTTTACTTGTGGTAAAAAATAAAAATAATATATGATTTAAAAAATTTGTTTGATGTTAAAATGAAAATGATTTGATTGTAATATAGATACAAAATATATAGACATATTTTGTAATTTATTGTGCAAGATTAATATAACTACTCTAAATTACTTGCAAAGCTACTAAGCATTTCTTGATAGCAGTATCACTAAAGACCAGATTTGTAAATTGGATACTACTATAGCTTATTTTAAAACTTTGGTAAATTAATTAAAAAAAATTTTTGTAGAAATTAAAAGAGTGCAGTCTTGCAGTTTTTCGATCTCAGAAATTTTGAAAAAATATATATTGTTTTTATACTTATAGAGATTTTTTATGTTCACTATTTTTGAATGGTCTATCAGTGAATGAATTATACAAAATTTTGTTTACAGACTTACTTTTTCTTGCAGGGGCTATGTTCATCAAGGTTTGTAATGTTTCGTATTCTTATTTATAGGAAAGGAAATTGCTTTAATATTTGTTTTTGATAAATGAATTTCTGGAGAAAAAAAATTATACCTACTCTTCCTATGTTTCAAATTTATTACGGGCCTAAAGCATTCGTATTATACAAACTAATTTTAGACTAAAATAATCAGATAGTACTGTATAAATAAATTAAAACCAAAAAAAAAAACAAAAAAAAAACATAAAAAATGAATATTTTCATTAAACCATTTAAAGTAAATTAAAATGTAAAATGACTAATATTTCCATTAAAGCACATTAATTAAATTTAATTATATATAAGCTAAATATAAAATGAACTGCTGCACCACACTATATAAATGTAATTTATCATAAACAAAGACTAAAATGATTAATTTCAAATAAATAAATATAAACAAAAAACAAAACGAGTACCATCACTAAAACCAGAATAAAATAAATTTAATATAAAACTGATATTTATAGTATAGCATTTTAATTTAAACTAAATAGTAAAAGAATAACTACAATAAAACGTATATATCAATTTGCATATGTAGTAGTAGTAGTAGTATTTAAACTGTAGCAGTTAAAAAAACAGCGAGTTAGTCAAAACTCACTTTGACAGCTTTTGACAATCTAAAAATATACAAAAATTTTTTAAAGATAATAATGAACATATTAAAAAAAATATAGATATAAAGTTAGTTCCAAATTTTTTTTTTTATTTAATGCCAAAAATTTGTCCAAACTGTTTTTGAAAATGTTTACATTTCCTGACATGACTACTTCCAATTGCAATTTGTTCCACAAATTCACAGTTCTATTTATGATAAATTCATATCTTGGCATAAACTTGGTTTGCTCTCTGCTGTATTTTCTGCTGTGACCTCTGCATGATTTTGAAAATACTGGTTTGTTTAAAAGGTCTACTGCTTCAATCTCATTAAAAATCTTAAATATTTGAATAAGATCTCCTCTCTTCCTTCTTTCTGACAATGTTGTTAAACCAAGTATCTGTAAACGGTCTTCATACAGCAAGCTTCTTAAGTTCTTTATCATCCTTGTCACTCTGTGTTGCACCCTTGTTAATATTTCAATGTCACCTTCGCAGTTTGGTGACCAAACTGGCGCTGCAAATTCAATCAGAGGTCTAACAAAAGTAGTATATAGTTGCTTGAGAAGATGCTGAACCAATTGAACAAAAGTGTTTTTTATCATTCCCATTATTGCATTAGCTTTTGATGAACACGCTACTATGTGTTTCTTCCATTTCAGTGATGTATCAAAATTTACACCAAGATCACGTTCATGCGTAGAATTATTAATTTTTGACCCATTTACTGTGTAATTAAAATTTATGTTGTTTTTTCCATATTGCATAACTACACATTTACTTTCATTCAGTTTGATTAACCATTTTTCTGATCAATCTTCTATAATATTTAAATCTCTTTGAACTAATTTGGCGTCCTCAATTGAATATACAGCTGATAAGATTTTAGTGTCCTCTGCATATATTTTCACCATATTTTTGATTTTTTCTGGCAAGTCATTTATGTATGCTATGAAAAGGAATGGCCCCAGAATGGATCCCTGTGGAACGCCACTTGATACTTTTTTCCATGTTGACACCGCTTCACCCTGGACAACTCTTCGAATTCGATTATTCAGAAATGCCTCAATCCAGTTCAAAAATTTTCCTTTTATTCCATAAGCATTCAACTTTAATAAAAGTCGCTTGTGTGGCACGGTATCAAATGCTTTCGCAAAATCCAGCATTATAACATCTACTGGTATGTTTTTTGCTAGTTTCTGTGTGATAAAATCAAGTGTCTCTAAAAGATTTGTTCTACACGTTCTCCGTTTTACGAAGCCATGTTGGCATTTTGAGATTATATTATGGTTGTCAAAAAAAATTTGCATTTCATTTCTTATAACTCTTTCAAATACTTTACATGCATTGATGTGATTGACACAGGTCTGTAGTTGGATGCGTTTAGCTTACATCCTTTTTTAAAAACTGGAGTCACATTTGCTGCGCGCCATTGTAGAGGAAGGTTACTTGTATTGTAAGATGATTTGTAGATTAATGTAAGTGGTAGTGCCAATGATTTTGTACAATGCTTTAGTAAAATAGGATGTAAATTATCCACACCACAAGCTTTGTCTGTATTTAATTTTTCAAGACGATTCTGAATATCTATGTAGTCAATAAAATTATCGTTTTGATCAAGTGTGCAACTTATTAGTTTATCTGCTATTTCTGGCATAATGCTGCTTTTGTTTACAAAGGCGCTGTGAAACTGGTCGTTTAGAATATCTGCGATCTCACTTTGGTCATTTGTTACAGTACCATTAGAATTCAAAATGGCTTTTATTGATTGCTTAGTATTCCTCTGACTGTTTACGTATTTAAAAATAAGTTTTGGATTAGATTTTGATTTTATAATCAGGTTTCTTTCATAATCTTTTCTAGCTAATATGGCTTCTTTGGATACTAATTTTGTTATTGTTTTGTACGCATTGACTTGTACTGCATCTTTCTATTTGTTTGCTAGATTTATGTATCTTAGATCTTTTTTTATTCGTACTAGTGCTCTAAGTTTATTACTAAACCATGGATTTCGTTTGTGTTTATGTTTTGCATTAACATCAATCTTTGGTATATATAAATTACTCAGATAGTTTATGTGTAATAAAAAAGTATCATACATTTGTTGTGTTGTTAAATTGTGAAAACAGAAGCTCCAGTTGATCAAATGAACTTTTTTGTCTATTTTTGTGTAATCTCCTCTGGTGTAGTCAAATTTATATTTTGGTGTTCTGCTTGTCTTGTTTATGTCTAATTCAAGTTTAAATGTAAGTACTAAGTGCCCCTTGTTTGCACAACCCAGAATTTTATGTGATTGGAGCTCATATATTCTGTTACTATCTTTGGTAAAAATCAAGTCCAGTGTGTTCTTTACCTTTGTGTCTGACAGTTGAAAAGTTGAAAAGTTAACATGCTGAATTAAGAATTCGTCATTTATTATATCAATGAAAATGTGTTCTGTTGAAATTTTACTGCTATTTACGTTTTCAACATATTCATTATTCCAGGTAATGTTCGGAAAATTGAAATCTCCTAGTATTAGTATATCTGCATACATTTTAACATCTACTCTACTTTTTGCATTGTGTATAACTTGTCTAAAATCATTCATGTCTATTTGTTCGTTTGGTCTATATATACATCCAATGAGGTATTTAATATTCATAATTACAACGACTGCCCATATTTGTTCTATTTTGCTGTCCTAATTACCAATACTTATTTCATATGATGTGAGATTGTTTTCAATGTATAAGGCGACTCCACCACCTTTCCGTCCATCAGATCTATTTTTATTGTACACCCTGTAACCTTCTATCTGTACAATGGATGAGTTTTGAAACCATGTTTCTGTGATTCCAGCTATACTAGCTTTTTTTAATTTACACAAGATTTTAAATTCTTTCATTTTATTGCCAAGCGATGTTGCATTCGTGTATAAACATTGCAGGTATTTGCTAGTACTGCTCAGTTCTTTTTCCATTCTCAACGTTACATTTAAACTTGACAAGTCCGGTTCCACGTATAGCATATCGAAAGGGATCATCTTGTCTTCTTGCTGCATTTTTGGTGTCTCTTAATTTTCTGAGCTCCATATTTTCAAATTGCTCTGCTTGTGTCATATCTGTTGAAATATAAACTCCTTTGTACTGTGTGTTTGTTTTTTCCCCGAGTTTCTTTGCCTTGGCTAATATTGGGTTTCTTTCTGACTCGTCACTTAGTATAACTAATATCTTTTCCTGGCGTGCTTTTGGTGGTTCGGTTTGTAGGCCTGCTGTTGAGCTTCTTTGAAAAAATTTCAGTCTTTTGACATGTACTGGGTTGGTGACTGCTCCTATATGATTTAATATTTGGCTAACTTGTTGCTCAGTTTCTGCTTGTTTTTCCTCATCAGTCCCATTCGATGTTGCTGGGATTCCTGATATGATTATATTTTTCTTTCTTTTATTTCTTTCTTTTTGTTCGTTTATTGCTGCATTTACTAGGTGTATTTTCTTGTTCTTTACCATTGATGACCATGCAACTGGTTCGCTAATAACTGTCTTTTCAATTTGTGCTTGTTTTGTTTCATGTTTTGTCATTTGTGTTCTCAATTGTATGTTTTCATTTTTTAGTTGATTTATTTCCTTTTCATAATCTGATTTATACAAATCTAAAATACTTTTATTTGAGTTTTTCATTGTTTGTATTTCAGATGCATGCTCAGCTAGTGCTTTGTCTAACGTTGTCTTTGTGACGTAGTTTGCCAAAACTTGGTCAAGCATCGCTTTGGTGATGTTTGTCATTTTATTATTATTACCAGGGAATAAAAAGTCCAATATCCAATAATGTTTATGTAATATAAACTTTGATTTTGTGTTATCAGTTAATATTTGTTATTGTTTTTATTATTATTAAATTTCACAAAAAAACGACTGCCATCTTTAAAATCGGCGGCATTTTTTGTTTTTTATATAAACTGAATATAAAATTAATATCTTAAATAGACCATATAAATTGAACTAAGTAGAAATTAAATTTAAAATGAGTTATTCTACTGATGACCGTATAAATTAAACTAAGTTTAAAATTACACCAGAAATTTGTATTTAAATACACAAAAGTTAGTCTTAAGATAAATATAAAACGAAGAACCGCATTCAAACATATTGACTAAATGAAAATTAAACATAAGACAAACTACTCTCTCTAACAATGTCAATAATACAATTTTAAACCAGATCATAAACCACATCAGATCACAGTATCCATACCATCCGTGAGACATCTATGATACGCATCTATAATGCGTGTTTAAAATGGCTATGGTTTAAAAATCAAAGTGTTTATGAACATGCAGATTCATACAAATAAAGACATTAAATGACATAAAGGGCTTTTAGAACACTACAAACACAAAGCACAATAATTTACACAAACTTACAGAACACTGAAACAACACTTACTTAAATCTGACTTAAACAATACTCACTTAACTCTAACTTAATCACTGAATAATACTCTCCTCTTAAACACCACCTTTCAATACTGGACACCTGTCAAAATATTATAGTTTATCTAGCACTCCCTTGCACTTACATTTATGTAATGCTCTTAGTGTGACATTTCATCAAAATGCTCTTAGTGTGACATTTCATCAAAATATCTTGCAAAGTATGGATCTCTAAGAACTTTTTGATCTAGCAGAAGAGATTATCAGGTATTGAATGTGGCTAGTGCTAACATCAAGAAAGCAAGTTTATTCTGCTATTGTTTTGCAGTGGAAGCTATTAAAGTTCCACCACTTATTTGGAATCATCAGGCCGTAATAGTCTTAAGAGAAGGAAGAAATGTGTAATATGGGTGTTCACTAGAATTCACTTGTAGGCCACAAATGATATTTGACGGCTTCATATCACAGGAAAAAGCAAAGGGAAGTTCTTCAAGGTTTATTTACCTGAGCTGTCCAGCTCTGGTGTAAAAAGCTGGTTTCATCACTAAATCAAATTGTTCCAAGTCGGATTGCTGAGATGAACTGAAATCAAAGTTGCAACTAACAAGAACACAAATCAGGTAAATAAACTTGTCACTCACTGAAAAGATTTGAAAGTTCTTTGTCAGCAAGTTCTTGAAACTAAAACCCTCTCCAATAACTACATTATGAAGCTGGGACTGGATGGTGGTAGTGGTTTTGAAGAACTTCCCTTTGCTTTTTCCTGTGATACGAAGCCGTCAAATATCATTTGTGGCCTACAAGTAAATTCTAGTGAACACCCATGCTCTTAGTGTGACATTTCATCAAAATATCTTGCAAAGTATGGATCTCTAAGAACTTTTTGATCAAGCAGAAGAGATTATCAGGTATTGAATGTGGCTAGTGCTAACATCAAGAAAGCAAGTTCATTCTGCTATTGTTTTGCAGTGGAAGCTAATAAAGATCCACCACTTATTTGGAATCATCAGGCCGTAATAGTCTTTAGAGAAGGAAGAAATGTGTTATAAAACATTTCTTCCTTCTCTTAAGACTATTTTGCACTTGACTGCACTTACATAAATGTAAGTGCAAGGGAGTGCTAGATAAACTATAATATTTGGACAGGTGTCCAGTATTGAAAGGTGGTGTTTAAGAGGAGTGTATTACTCAGTGATTAAGTTAGAGTTGGGTGAGTATTGTTTAAGTCAGATTTAAGTAAGTGTTGTTTCAGTGTTCTGTAAGTTTGTGTAAATTATTGTGCTTTGTGTTTGTAGTGTTCTAAAAGTCCTTTATGTCATTTAATGTCTTTATTTGTATGAATCTGCATGTTCATAAACACTTTAAATTTTAAACCATAGCCATTTTAAACACGCATTATAGATGCGTATCATAGATGTCTCACGGATGGTATGGATACTGTGATCTGATGTGGTTCATGATCTGGTTTAAAATTGTATTATTGACATGGTTAGAGAGAGTAGTTTGTCTTAAGTTTAGTTTTCACTTAGTCAATATGTTTTAATACGGTTCTTCGTTTTATATTTATCTTAAGAATAACTTTTGTGTATTTAAATACAAATTTCTGGTGTAATTTTAGTTTAATTTATTTTATTTTATTATTAGTTTATTATTAGTTTTATTTAGTTTAATTAGTTTAATTTATACGGTCATCAGTAGAATAATTCATTTCAAATTTAATTTCTACTTAGTTCAATTTATATGGTCTATTTAAAATACTAATTTTATATTCAGTTTATATGCAAATTGATATATACGTTTTATTGTAGTTATTCTTTTACTATTTAGTTTAAATTAAAATGCTATACTATAAATATCAGTTTTATATTAAATTTATTTTATTCTGGTTTTAGTGATGGTACTCGTTTTGTTTTTTGTTTATATTTATTTATTTGAAATTAATCATTTTAGTCTTTGTTTATGATAAATTACATTTATATAGTGTGGTGCAGCAGTTCATTTTATATTTAGCTTATATATAATTAAATTTAATTAATGTGCTTTAATGGAAATATTAGTCATTTTACATTTTAATTTACTTTAAATGGTTTAATGAAAATATTCATTTTTTATGTTTTTTTTTTGTTTTTTTTTTTGGTTTTAATTTATTTATACAGTACTATCTGATTATTTTAGTCTAAAATTAGTTTGTATAATACGAATGCTTTAGGCCCGTAATAAATTTGAAACATAGGAAGAGTAGGTATAATTTTTTTTCTCCAGAAATTCATTTATCAAAAACAAATATTAAAGCAATTTCCTTTCCTATAAATAAGAATACGAAACATTACAAACCTTGATGAACATAGCCCCTGCAAGAAAAAGTAAGTCTGTAAACAAAATTTTGTATAATTCATTCACTGATAGACCATTCAAAAATAGTGAACATAAAAAATCTCTATAAGTATAAAAACAATATATATTTTTTCAAAATTTCTGAGATCGAAAAACTGCAAGACTGCACTCTTTTAATTTCTACAAAAATTTTTTTTAATTAATTTACCAAAGTTTTAAAATAAGCTATAGTAGTATCCAATTTACAAATCTGGTCTTTAGTGATACTGCTATCAAGAAATGCTTAGTAGCTTTGCAAGTAATTTAGAGTAGTTATATTAATCTTGCACAATAAATTACAAAATATGTCTATATATTTTGTATCTATATTACAATCAAATCATTTTCATTTTAACATCAAACAAATTTTTTAAATCATATATTATTTTTATTTTTTACCACAAGTAAAGAAAAAAATTATTGTTTCCATGATAAAAACAGTTATGAACAATACCATCACAAGCTATGAAAAGCCATAACAAATCCAGTTACACAGAAATAAAGTTAAACAAAAACTAACATATTGATAATCACAAAAAAACGTTTAGTGGTATTACCACAAAACAAAGTTATTCTTACCTTGTATTAAATAGAATTTTACAACCTAAACTGTTGGCAAATGATCAATAAAGTAAATTTTAAATCATGAAAATTTACTAAATTTAAACCATATTTCAACAGTAGAGAAATTAAATAAAAATAATGAAGAAGGACAGAACCTCAAGTACGAACTAAAAAAATAGGAAAAAAGAATATAATACCAAGACATTTTTAAATTCGAATAAAATATAATCCTTTTAATAAAAATTTAATATAATATATAATACCAGTTTATAAAATAAAACAATAGAAATAGCAAGAATAAAAAAGTTGAAGTTTAAACTTGAAAAAATATATAAATTAATATTACTGTATCTTTAAATTAAAATTAATATATTTTGGACAATAAATATACTAATTAAAGTAAGATTGACAGTTGCCTTTTTCCAATGTTCCTAAATTAAAGAAATAATCCTACAACTTATATATCAAAAGCTCTAGAAATTTCAATTACAGTACAAAAAATATATACCTACATAATAACAGTTATATCAGTTCTATCATTGTCATTCAACACCGTTAACATAAATCTCATATTGAATGATTTACTAGGGGCAGAGTATAATTCAAATGCAACTTTAATGATTTACTAGGGGGAAGGTGATAATTCAGGCGCAAGTCTAGTGATTTACTAAATAAAGTTAAACAAAATTTATTTTTAAAATTTCCTTGACCAGTGCATGTCAGAATCAACGTTTCAAACTAAAGATAGAAAACAAACAAACTAGACTTTTAAATAATGGACAAAGATGAAAGAGCGATAAACATGGAAATAGAACTGCCACTAGGATTAATCAATAAGGCACAAAATGTTATTCAATAGAGTGTCATCATAAACAGCACCATTATAAGCAAATTTTTAGTTACATCATGTTTTTTTTTATTTTTTTCTAATCATATTTTTTTGAAACATTTCTGCCAAACCCATGGTGACAATCTAAAACTTTATTAGAAATAACAATATAAGGCATTCCTGAATAAGGAATTTTCCTAAAGTACACTATTATTCGCTGTAATTGTATCTACAGGGCGGCCACATAAAATTTTTATAAGAAAAAGAGGATATAAGGGGATTTTAAAGGGAGATTTTGCATTTAATTTAGAGAATATTTTTGAAAAACTACAAAATTTTGAATAAAAATTAGAGGATTTTTTTATAGGTTTAACGTCCATGTTTCCACATAACTGGGGTTTGGACAGGGGTCAACAGCGTCAT
>NC_088928.1:6285000-6290000 GCF_038396675.1 Hydra vulgaris | reverse complement strand
GAACATGATTTTACTATCTTTTTTGACGGCATTAAGAATATAGCGATCTTCCTTTTTTGATGTTTTAGGCTTTCTCCCAGTTCTAACAGACCTTTCAGCTGTGCCAGTGTGTTTATATTTCTTCACCAATCTACTAACAGTTGAGTTTTGTCGTTTGAAACGTTTTATAATGCTTCTGTGAGACTCTCCTTGGTCAGCAGCTTCAATAATTTGTCTAATGTCTATATCTGGTAGTTGTTTTCTACAATATTAAATGCGTTTGTACTAATCTGTTTTTTAAAGATTTTATTTAAATAAAAATTAGTGTATATATAAACATACCTTTTTTGTCCAAGGTTTTTCACAACCACATCCAATTTTTTTAGTTTTGCTTTTCTTATACATTATATACGTAAAATCAAGGGAAAATGTTAGTGTGGCTTTTTTTTGCACCCCACTGTATATATATATTTACGTTTTTAT
Source organism: Hydra vulgaris (assembly GCF_038396675.1). NCBI lineage: Eukaryota > Metazoa > Cnidaria > Hydrozoa > Anthoathecata > Hydridae > Hydra > Hydra vulgaris. The sequence goes on along the minus strand of NC_088928.1, from coordinate 6,289,538 downwards.
TTATATATATATTTCTCTATATATATATATATATATATATATATATATATATATATATATATATATATATATATGTATGTATGTATGTATGTATATATATATAAATTGTAAAGACATACATTATAATATAAGGTATTAAAATAAATATAAGTCACTTATAAGTGACTTATCACTTATATAATTATATAATCATATTATAAGGTATGTCTTTACAATTTATATATATATATATATATATATATATATATATATATATATATATATATATATATATATATATATATATATATATATATATATATATATAAACTAATTACATTAAGTATAAGTGACTTATTTAAGTGACTTATATTTATTATAGTTAGGTAAAAAAATTAGGTGAAAGTCTTACTCAATACTTAAATAGAAACTAATACGAGATAAATAATAAAGTAATAAAAAAATTTCACTCGCTACATCTTCTAAATCTTGGCACAAATCATTTTCATTCATTTTGATGTCAAGAATTAAAAGTGAACTTGTTTTAAATACAAAAAAGTTACTTAGAATTCACGAGGTCTTTGAGATCAAACTTTTTTGCAACGACGATCTTGTGACGCGCTTTTTAGGTCGGCGTTTTTAAAAAAATTAAAAGTGTACCTTTGATGCATTTCATCGAGTGCTAACCCTAAGAGCCGCAGCCATTTTAAAATCTCTGAAATTTCTAAACATTTCTGGCATAAGCGCACCATAAGGCTCGTAATCAACCGTGCCTAATTAAAGGTTTTTGAGATTTTTGGGCCCTATTAGGTTGGGGGGGGGGGAACCTTCTAGCCACGCACTGGCCTACAAAAATTCCTTAATACGTCGCTAGGCAGTATATTCATTTTTGCTTTATTCATTTATTATAAAAAAGTGCACAGCTTTGGAGCTCTTCAAACTAAATCGCACTTATGCTTGTTTGCACTTATACTTGCACTTAACACATATTATTTTGCAACTACTTCGCCCTTACAAAAGATTCACATTTATACTAGATTAGATTTATGCAGATTCACAGATATGAAAATCGCACTTATTAAATGCGAATTCTATAGAATTCTTGTATTATACGACTCCTTCTGCTTGGTATTTTAGTCTTAATGGCGATCAAATGGATTAGACTATATGATTACATAAAATCAAGAACGCAGGGTCTATCAGATAGTGGAAGAGGGGGAACAGAAGGGGAAATTTAGAGGCTTTAATTTCACTGAATTCAAAATTTGATGATTTTTTTAGGCATGCCTGTGAAAAGGAAGGGTCTTTTATATATATATATATATATATATATATTATATATATATATATATATATATATATATATATATATATATATATATGTGTGTGTGTGTGTGTGTGTGTGTGTGTGTGTGTGTGTGTGTGTGTGTGTGTGTGTGTGTGTGTGTGTGTGTGTGTGTGTATGGCCGGCGCGAGTAGGTGTCACGTGGGTGGGTGGGTGGGGGTGTTTCACTACAGCTTTTGTTGACTGAAAAAAAAAAAATAATAATGTCCTTGTTTTTTTGAATTTGCTCATTGCCTTATCGACACTTGCCGACTGACTGTCAAAATTTACCGACTAACTTGTCTGAAAGGTCTGCATTTGCCAACTGGCTCGTCAAAAATGGTCAAATTCGCCGACTAAATGAACGAATAAATCATTGATGGATGGGTGTTACACCTCTTCCCCCCATTCCCCCCTCCCCTTCCCCAATCGCGCTGGACTTATTATTATTCCTAATTTTATAATATTATTATGATATAATAAAATTAGGAATAATGTTTTTTATTGAAATATCCTTAAATAAGAATGAAGTTCTTAAAATAAGAATGAAGTTCTTAAAACTAGAATCAAGTTCTTAAAATAAGAATCAAATTCTTAAAATAAGAATCAAGTTCTTAAAACAAGAATCAAGTTCTTAAAATAAGAATCAAGTTCTTAAAACAAGAATCAAGTTCTTAAAATAAGAATCAAGTTCTTAAAATAAGAATCAAGTTCTTAAAATAAGAATCAAGTTCTTAAAACAAGAACAAAAATTCTTAAAATAAGAACAAAAACTCTTGACCTAGAATCTTGGATTTTGCTGTGTAGAATCCGTGGGTCACACAACCTTTTATGAGTTACTAAAACAGAAAAACGTTTCAAACCTAGAATCGATCAATGTGACTTCTTGTTGAAATTCGAGAAAGAAAAAAGGATAGACCTGATAGTACTCTTCCTTCTAGCTATACAGATCACTGGCTTTTAAAAACATAAGCTCAAAATAGTGAAGACTTTGATAAAAAAAAACGTTATTCTTAATAAGTTTTAACAATGGATTGCGAACAAACTCTTTTATGCCCTGTTATATCTGCCGGTGGCTCATATTTTTTAAAAAAGATTAAAATTCACAACCAAACAATTTATAATCTTCATACAAAAGAGGCAACTAATTATTTATGGGATGAGACTGAAGTTGGGCTGGAAAGTGACGTGTTTGCTTCCATATTATTTTATCACTTATCAGAATGTAAAGAAAAAAATTCTAATTTAAATAAAGTGACAATATATTCTGATGGTTGTATGTATCAAAATCATTGTACTACATTAACTAATTCACTTCTTCTGTTTTCTGTTCAAAATAATTTAATAATTGAGCAAAAGTTTTTAGAAAAAAGACTTACGCATATGGAAGGAGACAGTGTACACGCTGCCATTGAAATAAATCTTAGAGGTAGAGCAATACATGAGCCTAGTGACTACATTGCTTACATTGAAAATGCGAAAATTAGTTTTCCAATGTACCAAGTAAAGCTCCTTAAATATAATTTTTTTAAGATATTTTCTAATATCAAATATTACACCGAAATCCGACCAGGTAGTAAAAAGGGCAATCCAACTGTTACAAACATAAGGTGTCTAAAATACATACCAGAGCCAAGAATAATTTACAAAGTAAGTTTCTCTTCCACTGAAAAAAACCTCTTCCTCAAAATCTAAACACAAATCATTCAGTTGAACTTATTGACGCCTGCCAATCTAGAATACCGATACAAGATGCCAAGTACAAAGACTTGATAAATCTTAAATCATTTTTGAGGAAAACTTCTTGGGAATTCTATTCCAATATGCGTCATAACACTAAAGTAACCAATTAAATGATTTCCGCTTTGTATACCTTTTAAACATATTTGATATGTCCGTTATAAAATTTACTTATGACCGTATTAGCTTTTTTTTCCCACCACAAAGTTATTCATATTTATATAAGTTATAACTGAAATCTGATCTTGAAAACAACTAAAACGATTTAAAAAAATACAATAGCTAACCAGTAATATGTGTAAAGTTGCCCTTCAAATCCGACAACTTTACTTTATCATTAATTGTGTATTGTTTTTTATGTTATTATGATGCTTTTAATAAATAAGTTTTATAAATTAGTGAACTTGATGTATGAGGGGACACACAAATCAGAAAATTCTTTTCTTATCTATCTATCTTTGCTGTTATTCAGGTTTACTGACTTGACTCAACCCACTTTTCTTAAGAAAGTATCATTTCTCTAGAGAATTTCTCATGGAACACCAACTTTTCTAAAAAAAATGAAGAGAAAAGTCTTCAAATTTCACATAGGCTCTCTAAAAGATCCCGGACCCTTGACAAATGTCTTTTTTTTTCTATTCATTAGTTACTGCTTGTAAGCAGGCAATGCTATAATTTAAAATTTGCTCGACACATTAATTAAAATTTCATGACAGTTTTAAACAGCCTCTTTAATTAACTTTACGCTTACCAGCAACGTGCTATATTAAATGTATAAACTTACGAAAAATAAATGCCAAGTATTTAAAAAGGCGCGATTTCTCCCCCCTTCCCAATTGATCTGATAGTGAAACGGCGATTGGTCCCCACAATTGATCCCTAACCCCATGTGAATCCGACCTTAGGCTATAATAATATTGAAAATGACTTTATTTTCATGTATATTGAATTTTATGTTAAGAGGTCAAAATTATCACCCTTTTATTTATTTTTTATTGTAGTTTCTGTGCAATAAATTAGGTCATAAGGAGGGAAAATAGATCAAAAGATATTATGTTTCTTAATTTAAAACATTTTTTCACCTGCAAGTTGCTACTATAACACTTTAACTCATTCATGCTCATCAAAATAATAAACAGTTCTTTAATTTTTCTGAAAATGATGAAAGGAAAATAGAAAACCGGAGATTTAGCGGGGAAATTGAATATAAATTAGAGACAAGTACAATTTTGTATCACTTTTGAGACAAATACAATTGTGACCAACACAATTGAACTAAATACAAGAGAAAAATACAAATTTGTTTCACTAAATATCCAAAGAAAAGTAATTGAAACAAGTTGTTTAATATATACATAAACATAGGCGAATTAAGACCAGGGCAATTTTTGTTTTTCGAGGCCTTTTTTAGTATATCAGGGTAAAAATTACTAAAAAAAACAAAACAAAAAACTCCTCTTGTAAATTTCGGGGCACAGCACTATAGACCCTTCTA
>NC_088928.1:6187500-6282500 GCF_038396675.1 Hydra vulgaris | reverse complement strand
TAAATATATATAATATATTTATATTTATATATATATATATATTATATATAAAATATATATATATATATATAATATATATATATATATATATATATATATATATATATATATATATATATATATATATATATATATATATATATATATATATATATATATTATATATATATATATATATCTATAATATATTTTCAAGAAGTAAAAATTAAAACTAATTCCAAAAAACATAAGAAAAATATTCAAAATATAATAAATTAAATTCTAAAAACTAAGTAAACGAATTCAGTAATTTTGCTGTTATCTAATTTAACAGCAACGCAACAGAAAGATTATGCTGTACAGAAAGATAATAAAAAGAACATAACATATAACTACATAAATATTGTGTAACTTTAATAACAACGTAGTTTATTTTCTATCAAAACTTAAAAAAATTAGGCTTTTAGTAAGAAAATCTGCAGATCAATTTAATATGTATATGATTAAAAGTTTATACACCCAAAGAACACAGAAAGTTCAAAAGTATAGCTGGCGCAAACTGCAGATAGACTATAATTGTTTTTTTCGCGGAGATTGCAGATAGACCAAAAATGTTTTTAACGGAGATTGCAGATGGACCAATAATGTTTTTCGCGGAGATTGTTGATAGAGCGATTTAGCGCGGAGACATCGGCATGCATATGACAAAAGAAATGTATGCTTATGACATTACACCATTATATTGCATCATTCTGCTTTTGACAGATTACAGATTAACATTATGCTTAAGACAATAGATAAAGAACGTATTACAATACAGTATTATTAACGTATGAGTAATGATGAGTAATGATGAGTAATTGTCTTACTAATGTAAATTTCAAGATGTTTCCTTTATTCTCCAAGTTATAAAACTAATTGAATAGAATAAATAGAAAATCATCGCTTTTTCTAGTTGTTTCTATTAGACCAAAACAACACAATTAATAATTTTTTTTTCAAACTTCCAGTATTTTTTTTTTGTTCATTTCTCAGTCTGCTATTACGACATGTTGAATTATAAAAAAATTATTGAAGAAATTCCCTCATTACGTGATTTTAAATTTACTATAAATTGCGAATTACATTTAAACTTTCATCTGAGAAAGAGAAAATATTTAGGACTTAAAGTGCAAACTCATCATTGTCGAAGTATACTTTTAATGAAATGAATTTTCAGTTATTATTACTACCCTTTTTCATTTTATACATAAGAAAAACATTTTCAAAATCGATAACAGGCGAACAATTAACGTGCGGTAAAGACAAAGATGGCTCAGATATATTTAAAACTGTCGATGGACCTGTCTCGTGCGCTGTTTGTTTGTGTAATGGTGATTTAAAACAAGGTGTTTCATACAAAAACTGTGAAATATGTTGTTGTGAATATGTTAGCAACACAAAAATAAATGAATACGAAAATTTAAAAAAAAAAAGCATAAAAGGTTTGTTATTTAATTGAAATATTGTAATTTAACTTGGTTTTTTACTTAAAATTTAATTATTACTTAATTATTAATTTATAAATACTTACTATTTTTGTTGTTTTAGTTGTTTGCACCTATATTTAATTTTACTGCTTGATACGTGTTTAAAACAGTTTTATGTGTTTTACAATTATTTAATTGAACAGATCTCAAGTACAATTAAGATTTGTTTAAATAAATAATTTTTAAAGCTGGCAATTAGACAAGTAAACAACTTTTAACTTATATTCTGATCATCTAAATTTTCAACGCTACTGGAGCAGAAGCAAACAGTTTTACACCATATTTCCACCGTTACAGATCCACTATTTTTTGGCGTTTGAGATAAACATTTTTTGGTGTTTGAGATGATTGGAGGCTGGGAATAAAAAAGCCCAAAATTTCATATCTCAAACACCAAACAAATGCTAGATCCGTCAATGATTCCCGCATAAAGTTAAAAACTTTTCCAAAAGTTGTTTGAAATAATTAAATTGTTCAATTTAAAAAAAAAAAAAAAAGAAAAGTAAGAAAGTTCTACTAAGGTAGTAATTAAATACATTTTTTGTATTTTTTTAGTTGAACAAAATTTATTTATAACAAGAATCGGCTTATTCATCTCAATAGCTTTATTCTTTTTTTTGTTTATCTTACTGGTTTCAAAAAAACTTTTGTTGGTTTCAAAAAAATTGGTGCCAACCTTTTTATGCTACAAAAAACATTTTTGTAGTTCCCGTAAGTTTTATTTTTTTTAAATATTTTTTACTTATAAAACATTTTATAAATAAAATAACTAATTATATAATAGTTAATAAAAATACTAGTTTATACAAAGTAGAAATAACGAAATAAAAAGTATCGCACACAACTTTGTTTATATGCTAATTATAAAACAAAATAAGTTTATAAAACTATTAATGTTAAGGCTCGTCCAATAATTACGTACGTTTTTGTTTCTTCCACTCCCTCTTCTCCCCCCTCCCTTCCTCCTGCACTTTGCAATAAGCTTTTTTGAGTACCCTACTCCTCCCTAAAAGTACCTACGCTTTTAACCTATTCATCTATTTCTTTCATAATTGACCCACTGCCCTCCCATCACATACACGCCATTTGCAGACCCCCTCTTCCTTTCCGAGCGTTCGTACTTTATGGACGATCTCTTACTGTACTTTTAAAGAGATTACTTTCAAAACGTGGTACGAGCAATTTTGTTTTTGTGTGCCAACTTAAAAAACTTAAATTAAAAAGTAACTAATAGTAACAAATAATTATGTATAATCTAAGAAATATAAATTAAGTGCTCTTTCATGCGCTAATTATTTATTTAAATAATATTCACAGCCATAAAAGCAAAGTTGCTCATACCGTATTTTGAAAATAAGCTTTTCATGTATAAAGTTTTAAATATTATAGGGCTTCCTATTCAAGCAACTGAGAAACATGAGAATGGTATTGTAAAAGTAACCACCAATCATGAACCGATTCAAAATACAGATAAAGAAAATCTGCTAGCAAATTAAAAACTGTTTTTCATTAGCTTTGTAAATATATGTAAATATAGTTTTAGATTACAATATCTTCTTTTTCTTTCGGCATTTCCCGTTTAGGGGTCGCCACTGCGGATCAAACTCCTCAATTTAGCCCTGTCATAAGTGTCCTCCACTGACACACTAACCACTCTCATATCCTCCATCACTGCATTCATGAACCTCCTCTTCGGTCTACTTCTCCTCATCTTACCTAGAAGTTCCATCCCCAAAACCTTCCTGCCAATAAAACTCTCCTGTCTCCTCTGTACATGTCCAAACCATCTTAATATCGATTCTCTAACTTTATTTCCAAAACATGCTACATGTGCTGATCCTCTAATAAACTCATTTCTGATCCTATCCTTCTTCGTCACTCCAAATGAGAATCTTAACATCTTCATCTCAGACAACTCCATCTCCCTCACCTGTCTCTTTGTCAGAGCCACTGTCTCCAGTCCATACAACATAGCAGGTCTCACTACTGTCCTATAGATCTTACCCTTTATTCTAGCCGACAACTTTCTATCACAGATCACACCAGACACTTTGTGCCATCCACACCACCTTGCCTGCACTCTCTTCTTTACCTCTCTTTTACTTCCTCCATAACTCTGTATCCTCGACCCTAAGTAGGTAAACTCGTCGACCTTCACCAAATCAACTCCTTGTAAGTGGACCTGTCCACCGTCTGCCCTCTCATTCACACACATGTACTCTGTTTTACTCCTGCTCACTTTGATTCCCCTGCTTTCCAAAGCATACCTCCATCTTTCCAAGTTTACCTCCACTTGCTCCCTACTCTCACTACAGATCACAATGTCATTAGCAAACATCATAGTCCTAGGGACTCCTGTCTAACTTCGTCCGTCAGTCTAACCATGACAATTGCGAACAGTAAGGGACTCAGGGCTGATCCCTGATGTAGTCTTACTTCACTTTAAACCTGTCTGTCATTCCTACTGCACATCTCACTGCTGTCACACTGTTCTCATACATATCCTGCACCACCCTTACATACCTTTCCGCTATTCCTGATCTCCTCATACAATACCATAGCTCCTGTCTCGGAACTCTATCATAAGCTTTCTCTAAGTCCACAAACACACAATGTTACTCCTTCTATCCTTCCCTATCCTTCTCCATTAACACTCTCAGAGCAAACATAGCATCTGTGATGCACTTAGCTGGCATGAAACCATACTGCTGCTCACAGATCTCTACTTTTCCTCTAAGCCGAGCTTCCACTACTCTTTCCCAGCTTTTCAGGCTGTGACTGATCAACTTTATTCCCCTGTAATTACTACAGCTCTGAACGTCGCCCTTATTCTTGAAAATTGGCACAATTATGCTTTGTCTCCACTCCTCAGGCATCTTCTGACCCTCCAAGATTCTGTTAAATAACCCTGTCAAAAACTTCACTGCTATCTCTCCCAAACATTTCCATGCCTCCACTGGTATATCATCCGGTCCAACTGCCTTACCACACTTCATTCTCCGAATTGCAGCCCTTACTTCCTCCTTGCTTACCTGAGGAACCTCCTGATTCACAACCTCTGTCTTTTCTAACCTTCCTTCCCTATCATTCTCTTGATTCATCAGTTCCTCAAAATACTCTTTTCACCTTCCCAAGACACTCTCCTCACTAGACAACACATTTCCATCTTTATCCTTAATCATCCTAACCTGCTGCACATCCTGCCCATCACGGTTTCTCTGTCTGGCCGATCTGTACAGATCCTTTACCCTTTCCTTAGTGTTCAACTTCTCATACAGATTACTATATGCCTTTTCTATAGCTTTTACCACTGCTCTCTTTATCTTGCCACCCATCTCCTTGTACTCCTGTCTACTTTCTTCATCTTGCTGAAAACACCAATTCTTTTTAGCCAAACGTTTTCCTCTTAAACTTTCCGAACTTCCTCATTCCACTACCACGTCTCCTTGTATATCTTCTTCTGTTCTGATGTCACACCAAGTATCTTCCTAGCCACATCCCTCACTGTATTTGACATCACATCCTAGGTATATAGAACACCACCACCCAGTACTCGTTTCACCTCATCCCTGAACTTTACACAACAGTCCTCATCCTTTAACTTCCACCACCTGATCTTAGGTTCTGCTATCACTCTCTTCTTCTTCTTTACCTCCAAAACCATCCTACATATTACCATCCCATGCTGTTTAGCTACACTCTCTCCTGGTACCACCTTGCAATCACTAACCTCTTTCAGGTTTCTTCTCCTACAGAGGATATAGTCGACCTGTGTGCCTCTTCCCCCACTCTTATACATCACCCTGTGCTCTTCCTTTTTCTTAAAAAAAGTGTTAACTACAGCCTTCTTTATCCTTTAAACAAAATCTACCACCATTTGTCCTTCTGTATTCCTTTCTTTAACCCTATACGTACCCATCACCTCCTCATCACCACTGTTCCCCTCACCAACATGTCCATCAAAATCTGCTCCAAGAATCATTCTCTCTCCTATAGGAACCTGCAGAACAACTTTATCTAACTCTCTCCAGAATTCTTCTTTCTACATCATATCACAACCTACCTGAGGAGCATAAGCACTGATGACATTCATCACCAACCCATCAATCTCTAACTTTACACAGATCACTCTGTCACTTACTCCCTTTACCTACACTATATTCTTACCAAACTCCTCTTTCAGAATTACTCCTACTCCATTTATCTTCCTGTCGAACCTAGCCACTTGGATGCACACACTAGTGTACTTTAGTGCCGGTCCCAAGCCCGGATAAATAAAGAAGGTTGCGTCAGGAAGAGCATTAAGTGTAAAAACTGCGCCAAAACAAATGACGCGGATCAACAATAGGAATTTTTTCAATAGGATCACAATATAAAAAAATTAAATATATTTATAAAATTAAAAAATCGCTTGGATATTGTGTTTTTTTTTTGTTTTTTTTACACTCATCTAGTTTTACGGTTTGAAACTAAAGAAAATTGGTTAATCAAATAAGTTAATATATACAATTGGGAAATTACTCATACCTCCGCCATTTTTTTGAATTTTGATAAACAGATCAGCAATCTGTAGATCTAGGTTAAAGTTCTCAGAGATTTTGTTTTAATTACACTTTCCTATTTCTTTAGTTGTTTTCAAAGTTTATATATATCCAGCAACTCGTATGCTACAAATAGTCTAAAATCATAAATATTATTATTAACTTCCAATGTTTGTTTAAAGTATTATTTAAATCTAGCTGTCCGAACGCGTAAAAATGGATCACTGTGAGTCTATGTTTCGCGCCTAAGTTCATCACCATATGATTCTTATTTAAAAACATAGGATAAGGTCATGGACAAATCTAAACTAGATATTAATGAGTAACGATCTGCTCTAGATAATCTTAAAAACAACACAAATGTAGGTTTTGATAATATTAGCATAAATGTGGTTAAATCAGTTTTTCATATTATAAAAACCTCTTTACATCAAATTTTTAATCTTTCTCTTCAATCTGGTACAGTTCCGGAAAAGTTAAAAATTACACGAGTGTTGCCTATTTTTAAGTCTGGCGATGGCACTGACTTTTCAAATTACAGACCTATATCAGTTTTACCATGCTTTTCTAAGCTACTTGAAAGTATAATGTATAATAGGCTAAACAGCTACTTAACAGTAAATAACATGTTGTACAACAAGCAATTTGGCTTTAAATTTGACCGAGTTAGTAACTCAGGTAACCAATGCCTTTTATGATGACAGTTTTGTATTAGGAGTCTTTATCGATCTGTCTAAAGCCTTTGACGCAGTCAACCATGTCATTCTTTTAAAAAAACTTGAACATTATGGAGTAAAAAACAATAATTTACTATGGTTTAAAGAATACTTATCAAACAGACAGCAATGCATTCAGTAAGGAAATGCTAAAACGACAAAAATATAATAAAGTGTGGAGTTTCTCAAGGTTCAATCGTAGGACCGCTACTGTTTTCTCTTTGTATAAATGATCTTTCTCTTACATTAAACTTATTAAATTTTATTTTGTTTGCGGATGACTCCAATCTGTTTTATTCTCATAGCGATATTAAAACCCTCTTTAAAGTAGTTAATGAAGAAGTAAACAAAGTAAACGAATGGTTTATTTGTAATGAACTTTAACTTAACGTTAACAAAACAAAGTTTATTTTATTTCACAAACCAACCAAAACAGGAAACCTTCCTTTAAAATCACCCAATCTTAAAATTAATAACATAAATATTACTAGACAAACAACTGTAAACTTCTTTGGTTTTATTTTAGATAAAAATTTATCATGAAGGAAGCAAATAAGCACTCTTGAATTTAGAACAAGAAGAACTGTGCCTTGTGAGCCACTTCTACGAAAATTCAATGCATTAAATGTTTAAAATACAGTTCATGTATAAAATAAAGAATGAATTGTCTCCAACGATATTTTATTCTTATTTTAGAGAAGTAAGTCATCTAAAGTTACATCATAAGTCATAAAGTTACATCATAAGTCGTAAAGTTATCTTACACGGACGTTTACCCAGTAAAAAAGCGCACATGAGATACGCGTGGATTTTTTCCATATGTAACCCATGTGGGGATTATTATTTTGTCCCATGTGGGTTTCATATGGTAAATCCCACATGGATTCCATATGGTAAATCCCATATGGGATACGCGTGGGTTTTTACCATATGTAACCCATATGGGGATTACTATTTTGTCCCATGTGGGTTTCATATGGTAAATCCCACATGGGTTTTATGTGGTAAATCCTACATGGGATATAGGTGGAAAATACTACATGTTATAGATCTTAAATGCCACATATTTTAATCCAAATCGTATAAAAGTAGTCAATACTAGGCAAATGAAAGTCCGAATGCTTATATGATAATTTTTAAAATTCTTTTAATTTAAAAATTACTTAAATAGTAATTTAAAATTAATCATTGAAACTTTCAGAGAGACCTAACTTAATCTGGTATTTGCTACTTTATCCCATTTGGTATTCAAAATATATAGCATTTTTGAGCTTATACGTGAGATGTTTTCCACCTATAACCTATGTGGGATTTACCTTAAACTATTATAACGAAATTTTATAAAATGAAAAAACGTGTTGCAAAATGAATTTATTTTAAAATAAATGCTATTAATCAATACATCCAAAATAAATATTAAAAAAATTATTTTTTCTTTTGCGATTTACACGCCGTTTTTTGTCGATTGAATTAATTAAATCGCTTCGGCTTGCATAATACCAAGGTTTTTAGTATCTTCAAACTTTCTTCAAACATTTTCTAAAAAAAATAATATAAATACAAATATAAATATATATATATATATATATATATATATATATATATATATATAAATATATATATATATATATATATATATATATATATATATAAAGAGAGAGAGAGAGAGAGAGAGAGAGAGAGAGAGAGAGAGAGAGAGAGAGAGAAAGAGAGAGAGAGCAATTTTAATAAGGAACCTTATTAGTCGAGCAATTTTAATTATTAGCCAGGTTGAAGTCATTAATGACTACAATATTTCACAAATAATTATTTCCTAATTTATTACTTACAATGACTAACGTATTATGGGTAATTGAACACATATGCGTAATGAGCTTGAACCATGAGGAGAATCCTGAAAAAAAGTGATCAATTAGGATAAGTAGTTAAACAAAAAAACAAAAACAAAAATGTAAAAACCTACTTTTTCAATGATGTAGACGTTGGGTGCAATAGCCACTGGATGCAAAAGTATCTTTACTTTTTCGTCACACACACGGCCTTCTATAATAACAGGCCTTGACATCGCGCAAAATGCCGTAAAAACTGAAGGTTTTAAACTTTCACTTTTACTTATATTGATATATTTTTATATTAGGTAGGGTGTAATGGCAGTCAATGTTTTCTAATAATAATCTCTAGTAAAGACGGAAATATAAAAAGAAAACCAAAAAGTTGTTAAAAGATAATCATATTTTCGTATTTCAAATTTCATTAAGAATATTTATGTAATATTAAATAGTATCAATAACAAGCAGAACCATAACAAAGTATATATCTATATATTAAAAAGATAACTGTATTTTTAATTTTTTTTGCTAAAAATGGTAACAATAAAAATCACCAATAATAAAAAACACCAACAAAAGTTGATTCAAGCAAAAAAAAAGTTTTATCAATATATCTCAACAGGGTAAATATTTACAAATCCAAACATATTGAAAGACATATAGGCTAATGAGAAAATAAAAAACATAACAAGTAAATAGCATAATTAATTACAAAACTAATTTTCACATAAATTATGATAGCTTTAGTGTTTTGGGAGTGGTAATTAGTGAGTAATTCTTTAGCAGAATATTAGAATATACTCTGCATTGTTTTTTTGTGATTTTAAGTTAATATTTAGCAGCAATGAACTAAAACTGAGTAACACAAAATGTTCTGTATAAAGGGTCAGTAGCACCTTGAAAAAAAAAAAGCACAATATTGACCATTAGAAAAATGCATCAGAAGGAATTTCAAGTCCGCCTCTGTTTAGGGTATACAGATAACTTCCATATGAATTTGAATTTGATTTTATTTAGAATCAATAAATTTACAATCAATAATAATTTTTTTTTTTTTTTATGTTTTTACAAATTCAATAATACTATAAATTAGTCAATCATTGATTATAAAGTATATTGACGAAGAGATGCAACACCAGGCATCTCTATACTAACTAATGTGTAGGGCTAATTGTCAACGAGACAAGATGCCCATCATGATAGGAAACTTTTGAATAAGTTGACCGAGTGAGTCTCAATTGCTTCCTGTGGTAGCATATTCCAGGACGGTGTGACACGATTAGTAAAAAAGTGATGTCGCTCTTCGCAATCGCTGACAATTTGTCTGTGTAGCTGTTTATTGTGACTCCTCCTGCAATATACGTTGTTAGAGATCCTTTGAGGAACAAAAAAGTTAACATCATCAATTTTATTTATAATTTTAAACTGTTCAATAAGATCTCCTCTAGCTCTTCTCTCTTCTAGTGTTGTCACTCTAAATATATTTAAGCGTTGCTCATATGGGAGATGTTTGATTGAGGAAACTTTTGTCGCTCTGCGCTGAACTCTTTCAAGCATATTGATATCCTTTTTTAGGTGAGGAGACCATGCTTGAATAGCGAATTCCAGGTGTGGGCGCACATATGTGATGTAAAGCGTTCGCCAGAGATAAATGCTTCTGCTTTGGAACACTTCTTTTAGTAGGCCCAATTTGTAATAGGCTACTGAGACTGCAGACTCTACCTGGGCACGGACTTTGAGGTCATTTGATATTAGAATACCTAGATCTCGTTCAGTTTCAGTTTCCTCCAGGTTTCGACGAGTGCCTTCTGTGTTCGTCATTGAATAGACTTGATTAGATTTTCAGTTACCTCGACCGACATGCATTGTTTTGCATTTTTCCACATTAAAGAACATCAACCATTTGTGAGACCATTTTATGGCTTGATCAATGTCTGATTGTAAAGCTAGCATATCTTCATTCGATTTTATCATGTTCATAATTTTACTATCATCTGCGTAGAGCTTGAACTGGCTGGTAATGTTGTCCGGCAGATCATTTATAAATAGTACGAAAAGGAGAGGGCCGAGGACACTTCCTTGAGGGACGCCACTTGTAACTTTTTTCCAATCTGATGTGAATATTTTAGCAGTTGAGTGAGTATCAATGACAACACGCTGTTGTCTATTGTTAAGCCAAGCATTTATCCACATTAGTGCTTTCCCGCTGATGCCATATGCTTTCAATTTGCTCAATAGGCGATTATGTGGGACTTTATCAAATGCTTTTGCAAAATCAGTGTAAATCATACCGACTGGATACTTCTTGTGTGCAGCTTCTGTGAGGAAGTCGCGAGTTTCGAGGAGATTAGTCAAACAGCTTTTTCTTTGAACAAATCCGTGTTGTGCTATGCTTATTAAACCGTTTAAGTTACAGTGTAGCATTATTTTTTCATGTAATATACTCTCGAATATTTTGCATGGTATGGATGTGAGAGAAACTGGTCTATAATTTGATGCTCTTAGTTTGCTTCCTTTCTTGAAAATGGGCGTGACTTTAGATTTTTTCCACAGGTCTGGTATAGTGCTGGTTGAGAAAGATTTCTTGAAAACTAATGTTAGTGGCAATGCGAAAGCTTCTGCGCAGTGTTTGAGTACACGAGGGTGAACGTTATCATTACCAAGAGATTTAGATTCGTCTAGGTTTGCGAGTCGAGCACGGATATCGTTGATTGAAAAGATATTCTCGTCTAATATACATTTATTGTCAGTTCGGGGTTCTAATTCCGGCACAGGTCCGTCTGGCTCGTTGACAAATACTGATTGGAAATAATTGTTCAGGGTTGTGCAAATAATTTGAAGATCTGTTGAAATTGTTCCATCAATTGTTTCTATGGACTTGAATACATATTTTGAGTTGGTTTTGTTTTTGATATGAGCGTGTAGCTTTTTAGGGTCATTTTTATATAAATTAGCTAGGTTCTCTTCATATTTTAACACTGCTAATCTCAAAGTTTTGGTTACATTTCTGCATGCTTCTTTGTGCTTGTCTTTGAGCTCTCTATGTGTATGGCGACCAGAGGCAATATATTTATTCCAAAGTTCTTGTTTTGTTCTAATAGCTTTTAAAACTTCGTCTGTTATCCATGGTTCGTGTTTCTTCTTGAAGGGCAAGGTAGTCGACGGAATGAGTTCTGTTGCTAGTTCGTCGTACACTTCTAGGAATAGATTGTAACATTCGTTAGCTGAGCAGTTTTCGAATAAGCTTTTCCAATTTGTTGAACTTAATTTTAGCGAGAAATTAGCGTAGTCGGCTCTGCTACAGATATAGCGCTTTCGCTGCACGATTGGTGGTACTTTTATCTTGTCGTTCAGAACAAATCGACCCGTGATTAGAGCATGAGATTGTCCCATTGGAGTGTCCCCGAACGAGTCTTCTTCTTTTATTTCTAACAAGAGATCTGGTTTGTCTGTTATTACTAGGTCTAGAGTACTGTTCGGCTCTGAAAATCTGTTACTACGATATGTTTTGAAGGTGATCAATTGTGTGAGTAGGCATTTGTTTAAGCAATCTTGAAATTTCATGTCTCCTGGTCGTTCATTTAGCACGTGCGCTGTTGTCGCCACGCCACCGCCAATCTCAATATACTCATAAAATGTGTTGCTAAAATTAAAGTCCCCATAGATTATAATGAAATCACACTCTAACCTTTGGGCGGCAGCTTTTGAAGCTTTGATAGATGCTATACAGTTTTTGAGAATTTCGTCATTTAGGTCGTGTGGACGATATATACATCCGAGAACAATTGAGTTGTTGCCAAGCTTAATAACGCGCCACATTTGTTCAATGGAGTCTGAGTTCAATTGTGCAAAATTGGTTTCTAATGTAGTTATCTCTTCTTGTATATAAATGGCCACGCCACCTCCTCTTCCGTCTCTATCTCTTCGATGAATTTGATAGCCTGGTATAACCGTGTCGCTTGTTCCGTTGTACCAAGTTTCGGTGAAGAATAAAATGTGAGGAGTATTTTTAACTTCTAAGTTGTGTAAACGGGCTATGGCTTCGTTGCGTTTGTTTTTATTTAGCGAGCATGGATTGTTGGCCCAAAAGCGGAGATTTGCAGGAGATAGATTATTTTTATTTATTACAGGGATGCTGGTCGTTATTTTGGTGTGTTTTTTTTTAGGTGGACGAATTTTCTTGAGCGGTGCTTGTTGTAGCTGCTGTATATATTTGTAATAATAATTGGTAGAATCATCATAAATTTTTATTTCGCTTTTTTGCACATAGCCAGCTATGTAAACTATAGCCACTAATGTAGATTTATTAACTGAGCTTTCAAGATCATGTATATTATCCAGAAGTTCTTTTTCATCAGTAGAAATATCTCTAAAACATATGTCACAAGTATGACCATCGATACCATCAACAGGAATGTCAAGTTGTAATATCAGTTTAGTAAGTTGAATATTAATTTTTTCAATTACAGATTTAGCGTATATAAAGGAAGTACCTCCAGATCCCTGTCAAAGCTTAGAAAAAGCTTTTTCAAGTGGATCTGTTGAAAACCAACCTAATAAGACATACTTTGCTCCATTACTCAACAAAGTTTCTACAAGATCAATAAAGCCATAACATGAATGCGCTATCGAATTGCTAGTATCTAGCGTAAGCTGTTTTACACGCTTACCTGTAGGTTTCATAAAATTTGACAGTTCAGCAATATCTCGTAGCAGTTGTAACTGTTGATCACCAACTGAGTGGATTTCTTCGCATAATTCATTTCTAAACCGAATGCCAGCACCAGGTGCTTTGACATTAACAACATTCGAAAAAAAATTATTTTTTCAATAAATACAGCAGTACCTTCAAATGCTTTATTTTCAATCTCTGGATGCGTTCTTAATGCAGCTACTGTTTCTTTGCAAAAAAACAGACAAACAAAACTTTACAGATTGTCTCTCTATTGGTTTTGGATAAACTGATTTAGCTGTAAGTTTAGAGAGTTTAAAAAGACTATTGCACTCAGCTTTATATATTGTTTCTAAATCACTCCACTTAGCCAAAGCCAGTTCTTTATTGTTCAAAAATTGAAGTTCCCCAGTCTTTTTTGTCAACCAATTGTTTCGTATAGATTTTAGTAGATGCACATAATCATACAATAAATATATACCTGATGTTGTTAACCATGGTTTACTATCAACTGTTTTAAACATTCCAAAAAGTCTTTGATTTACACGGTTACCATCAGTAATTATTACCAGTGTCTTACTATTTTCAATATTATTTATTGTATAGACAATTTGTTGACATTGAGCAAACTGAAATTCAGAGGAAAGATTTGCAACAGGTTCAGCTCTACATATAAATTCTGGACCTCCAAAAAGACATATAATCATAAATGATAAAATTGTTTTAGCTAACTTTTCAGGGTAGTTTACTGCTTGACCAAACAAAGCACCTCTTTGGTAAAGTAATGAAGCTTTGACATAGACCTCATCAATTAGTAGTATGGAAATTCTTTTTAATGGATTTAAATTCATAAAAATACTATTTATGAAACTTAGGTCCTCCATTGAGCTTATTTTTGAAGTCAATCGTGTTAAAGTCCTTATACTTGGCAACTTGTAGTCAATACACAAACAATCATATAAACTTCGTTGTAGTTGTAATTGATATTGTAGTTGTAGTTGTATAAATTTATATTTTTGTTGTAGTTGAGATAGTTCGACTTGCAAAGAGATACACAGCATTTCAAAGGCATTTTTAAGGCATTTAAAAAAACTAATCGTTAGTTTGACAATATTATTACCTTACAATGTTAACGCCTTGAAACTTACAACGTTATCGTCTTGAAGTTGCGTTATCTAATTTATAAACCAGTCAAATTTTAAAGATTTATTAAAAAAGCGCGAACACAAACTTTCGTCTAATGTTAAAAAATGAAAATGTAAACACAGTATTAGGAATTGGCCTTCAGTTTAACAAATTTGTTGCGCGATGTCAAGGCCTGTTATTATAGAAGGCCGCGGTCACACATAATATAATATTCTGAAACTAATAAACAAACATCTAAATTTCTATAAGTAAATTTATTCTTTGATCATTGCCTTTATATCCTATCTTATTTTCATATCATAATCTATTATGGTATTATTTACATAACATATCACAACAATATTATTAAATTTGTGATGTTCAAATATCATATGAACATTCTCTAACATGTTCATATGATATTTGAATATAGTTGAGTATATTATCTGCAAACAATTGACTGATGCAAGTTCAAATGTTGTCAAAAACCAAGCATGCATGCATGGGACATTGCAGTGTCCTACAAAGAAATGCTGGTTTGAAAGTCAAATTTTCTTTATTATAAAAAAAATTAAAATAGGGGGGAGATAGGGAGGTTTCCGTAATTTTTTATAGGCTCCAAAACTTTTAACTTTATATATAATAAGGTTCATAAAACTTAAGGGACTTACGAAGTAAATTGAGGAACAAAAACAGGATATTTACAGAAACTTTTCAGTTTTTTTTCTGGAGTACCACAGTGTAACTGGGAATAAAGTCGCTGGGTCCAGTATTCAAAGTAATATGATCTAAAGTAATATATAAATTAAATAAAATGCTTTAAAATGCATGCAGTTATACATATAACTCCTGATAGTTAACTATATTTATAACTAGTTATACATTAAATTTATTATATAAACTTATTTTTTAAGGTTATGCTTGAACAAATTAGTACCAATTAATTCAAATTCAAGATTTAGTTCAAGTTCAAGTTCTTATTTGTTCATTGTTTTTTCACTATTTTATATTTATTTGTTCAAATTTGTTAACTAGTACTAATTCTTACTACAGTAAGAATATTTATCACTGTTGAATGTGATTTTATTAGTAACTTAATTTTACTTTCAACATATTTTGACAACACCCTTTACATTTTAAATGATGACCGCTTTACTTTTCTATTGATGTTAAATTTATTAAGTTTCAATAACTCAGATTGAATTTTACTGAATTATTGTAAGCTTTGTAAGAATTTGTTGTATATCAAATGGTGTTGTAAATAAAGTAAAAATTATATATATATATATATATTATATATATATATATATATATATATATATATATATATATATATATATATATATATATATATAGTATTTAGGCTATGGGATCATCCATAAATGATGCCAGTAGATAGAGGGGCAGTGTGAGTTTAACAATAATTAACAATGGGGAGGGAATGTTGAGACCAAAATAATGTCAATTAAAAAATTGAATTAAAAAAAAAAGTAAATTATTTTATTTAAAAAAAAGTAAAACAATTTATGCTCGCTATGAGCAGGTTTTAGAGGTATTTACACCAACAATGTGGTCTAAAAACTTCTTGCTTTTGTTGCTTAAAACTGTAGAGGATCATAGGAAAAACAATTTAAATTCAGAAATTAGCTTGCTTATCTGAAAGAACAATTTGTTTTTTTTTTTTTACTTTTAGTACTGTTGAGAATAAATGTATAATTGAACCAGAAAAAAATTGATGGTATATGCATTTTTTATATTATATTAACAATTCAGATATACTATCATAATATGATAACAAAAACTGACATCATTTTCAATGGGAGATGGCAAAAAATTGACTGAGTTTGATAAAGAGTGAAGGTGTTCAATAAACCGGGTCATCATCTGACTTCATTATGCATAGATGATCCTATGATTTAGGTAAAATAAGTAATCAATTTGCCATATTTCTCTTTAGAAAGTGTAAGAAAAAAGCATTGTTATTCTGAAAACCTACCTATTGAGCAAGCTTTGACCACCTATTTTATAAATTTGAGAGACAGAAGTGGAAGTGCGAATCGCAAAAGAACTAAAAACAATGCTCTAAATTGATTTTAACTTTGTAGACTAACATTAGTATAGTATTTAGAAATAATAAATGAAGTTTACATGATTTTTATAATTTGTATTTATTTCCATTAATTATCAGTTGTCAGTCTCTATTTTATAAAACGAATTAAAAAACTATTTATTTATAGCATAATATTAATACATAAATACTAGCTTCCTAATGCTATTATCATCACAATGTTAATGGTATTCGTTTCAAAGTGAAACTTTGTATCAATTTTATTTTTTTAATGTTGTATATATATATATATATATATATATATATATATATATATATATATATATATATATATATATATATATATATATATATATATATATATATATATATATTATTTTTACTTTATCTAAAACACCATTTGATATACAACAAACCCCTACAAAGTTTACAATAATTCAGTTATGATACGATCTGAGTTATTGAAACGTAATAAATTTAACATCAATAGAAAAGTAAAGCTGTCATCATTTAAAATGTAAAGGGTGTTGTCAAAATATGTTGAAAATAAAATTAACAAATAAAATCACATTCAACAATGATAAACATTCTTACTGTAGTAAGAAGTAGTACTAATTAACAAATTTGAACAAATAAATATAAAATTAACAAAAACAATGAATAAATAAGAACTTTAACTTGAACTTCAACTAAATCTTAAATTTGAATTAATTGGTACTAATTTGTTCAAGCATAACCTTAAAAAATAAGTTTCTATAACAAATTATATGTATAACTAGTTATACATATAGTTAACTATCAGGAGTTATATGTATAACTATATCAGGAATTATATGTATAACTATATCAGGAGTTATATGTATAACTATATCAGGAGTTATATGTATAACTATGTGCATTTCAAAGTATACTATTTTATTTAAACATTACTTTAGATTATATTACTTTGAAAACTGGACCCAGAGGCTTTATTCCCAATAACACTGTGGTACTCCAGATTAAAAATTGAAAAGTTTCTGTTAATATCCTGTTTTTGTTCCTCAATGTAGTTTGTAAATCCCTTAAGTCATAAGGACCTTATTATATCTAAAATTCAAAGTTTTGGAGCATAAAAAAAGTTACAGAAACTTATCTCCCCCACCACCACCACCCTATTTTTTTCTTTTTTAACAAAGAAAATTGGGAATTCTTTGACTTTCAAACCTGCATTTCTTTGTGGGACACTGTAGTGTCCCATGCATGCATGCTTGGTTTTTGACAACATTTGAACTTTCATCAGTTAATTGTTTGCAGATAATATACTCAAGATCTATATTCAAATAACTATTATATTATCCTAATAATACGTCTATTTGCACAAATCTTAATCTTATTTCTATAAAGAAAGATAAACATTATTCGTGGTACTTACATACTTGCTTGCCATTCTCTATATTAATATAAAATATTTTCACACAATATAAACGTAACGCAATGCTATGTCGATTTAAAAATTTTTATTTAGTTTTTCTTAAAAAGTTTTTTTTTTAGTTTCCAGCTTTCAAATTAATTCCCATGCAAATCCCACATGAAACCCACGTGGGATTTCCAAAGTGTGTAAATACCATATAGTTCCCACATGTAACCCATGTGGGATTACCCAGATGGGTTTAAGGTGACAAATTTCCATACGGATACCACATGGGAAAATCCGTCCCACGTAAATCCCATCAATCCCACACGGAACCCACGCGGAACCCATGTGGGACGCGGTTTTATTTTTCACTGGGTAAAAGCGGCAAGTTATTATACGTAAGTGCATTAAAACTTTCAAAAGTTTAGACTTTAATGATGGCTACGGACTTTAGTTACGAAAATATTTGTTTAATAACAACCATATATTTATAATTTTATTTAAATGTATGGTTGTTGTTAAACAATAATACATTTAAAATTATTATTGGGATAAATCAGTTTATTGATAACAAAATGAAAATAATAAGAAGCCAAACGTCTCAGTATATTTAAATATTTTCTGCTTGTTGGATTCAATTTTTTTTTAATGTCAAAGTATAACTTTTCTAATATTTATTTTTAAAACCCTAGTTTTTATTTTTATGTTAAACATGTATAAGTAATTACTGTATACGCATATATATTTTTTAATAGATACTATAATATAGTAGAGTATGTCTTATTTCATTTTATACTATATAGCTTGTATTAATTTATGATGTAGATTTGTACATTTAAACAACAATAGAGATGCGATTTTAATATTCTTCCTTTGCATGTTTTATTTTGTCCTCCAATTCTAATGTTTTCAAGCTTAAAAAATCATAATTATTGTTATTGTGTTTATGTATCAGGCAAATGTTTTGTATAATTAATTAGTACAATACGTATTTACATATATCATTTATGTAAGGACTTGTTATATTGTTGTTATAATATAAACTTAATTAAACAAAATATTTGCTTAACACATTCCTACACATATTATATGTAAGAATGAGTTATCTGGAATAAAGTTTATACAGTTGATCATACTGTATGTACAATTGTATATACTTATTAAGGCCTGCTGTATGTATTACGTGCAATACTTAAGTATATTAACAACATGTGTATATATATATATATATATATATATATATATATATATATATATATATATATATATATATATATATATATATATATATATGTATATATATATATATATATATATATATATATATATATATATAAATGTATACTTATATATTTGTTTATATATATTTATATATATATATATATATATATATATATATATATATATATATATATATATATATATATATATAAATGTATACTTATATATTTGTTTATATATATATATATTTATATATATATATATATATATATATATATATATATATATATATATATATATATATATATATATATATATATATAAATGTATACTTATATATTTGTTTATATATATATATATTTATATATATATATATATATATATATATATATATATATATATATATATATATGTATATATATATATATATATATATATATATATATATATATATATATATATATATATATATATATATATATATATATATATATATATATATATATATATATATATATATATATATATATATATATATATATATTTATATATATATATAAGTTAGGTCAGTGTACTCTACAAAAAGAGTGCTCGTTGTTCTTAAAAGACAGAGCAATAATAAATTAGTAAAAACACTTATCTAATTTTTTTCTTCAAGAAGAAGAAAAAATTAGATAATTGTTTTTACCAATTTGTATTAGGTACGTAACATGAAATTTTTAAGTTAATCAAACACTAGGTTGTTATATATCATTGGAAAGGTTTTTAATTCAGTATTTTAATGGTGAAAAAAATATCAAAATTAAACAATTCTAGAAAAAGTTATGGCATTTTGAGTACCGAATTTTTGATATATGGACTTCTTGAAGAAACTGTGATCAAATTTAAGATTTTTATTAACTTAAAACGTCATAACTTGGTCAATTCTAATCAAAATACATACAATTTGGTATCAAAAGATAGGTTTAACAAAGGGCAATATGTATATATAAAGGGTGTACAAAGGGCGCTAGAGGGGCATTTACAAAACTCTCATTCTGTATTTATATTGAAAAATGTATATTTTTTAAAAGAAAATGTTATTATTTAATTGAAATTTATAATTTTTATTTGTATTTTTTAGTATATTCTAACAGGGTACCATCAAATATGATTTGGATACTTTGGTTGGTAGTATTTATATAAAACACAAATTTTTCATACACAAATCAAACTCAACTATTTACAAAAATTAATATACAAAAAGATTATATACAAGTATCAACTTAATAAATATAAACATACACACATACATACACCTATTAATAAGTGTATAAAGATTCAGCTAAGTGAATCTATATAAACTTATTAATAAGTATATTTAGAGCTGTTAATATCTACATTCCTGAATCCTCTGCTATCCCTTCTGCTACCGGAAGAATTGTATTTAAAATGAGGCAGGTCTTTACCTCCATTCCGAGCCCATATGCGGAAGGCCCTTTTTGATTTAGGCCCAAGTTGGCTTTGGCGCCAAACCAAGAAATCACTCCTGGACAAGTCTATATTTAAAACAAAAATATTAAATGAGTGTTTGAAAAATTAAAATGAAAAACAAAAATTAAAACACAGTAAAAAACTTACCTAGCAGGTCTTGGTTTTCACTCTGGCTGCCAGATGGCAGTGATGACGCGGATGAAGCTGGTAAATTAACTTTTGAAATTTTTAATATAAAATCAGTTTAATAAAAATTATAAAAAATAGTGTTCGTTTAGTAAAAAACCAATTAAAAAAACAAATTAACAACATCATTAAGATATATCTACCAAGTTCCTCCCTTTTGCGCCTCTTACCTCCTTTAGTGTCTCTGTAATAGAAAGTGAGAAATACCTTTTATATTGTCGCTTCAAGACAACTTGCACAGCATCAAGACAAGCAGAAGCTATTTTTTTAGGCTGGTTATCAATGAAGCTTATACGAGTGTTAGTAGTTAGCAATAGAGCATAAATTGATTTTAAAATATCAGGGGCAAGAGTATTCCCCAAAAAATCTGTTCTTCTACAAAACTGAGCAGCTGAATTAGATTTATATTTGTAATTATTCGCAAAACCTTTTTTCATTAACTGACTACCAGATACATGACCAAAAGTTGCATTCTCAGCTAAAACATAAAACTTTTTCATTCAAGCCTCAGAATTGCTTGCAAACTTTTACATTTTACTGTTCCAACAGTGAGGAAATCTTTAAACTCACTGTAATGCTTCATAAAAATGAAAAAATTATGAAAAAGAATATGAAGCCAATTTCCACGATATCTAGGAATAATACTTCGTAGTAGATCGCTTTCATCTAAAAAATTTACAAATCCTTTTGGATCACCTTTGAGGTCTATAAACCTCATTTTGTTCATGGCTAAAACAATTTTAACTGCCATACAATCATTTTCAAATAACTAACAACTCTCACACCCTAGAGGCTGTAATGCTGAGCGACATGAAACTGCAATTGTGTCAAGAGGGTGCAAATGGCAGTTCAGCTCATTCAAATTCTTGCCCCAGGTTGCACAAAATTTGCTTATAGAAGATGGTTGACTGCAACTCTGTCTGTCATTGTGTTAGATATATTTTCAATAATCGAGTTACGACATTCATCAAAGCTACTTTGGTAAAAATCTAAATAAACAAATGCCATATAATCAATTAAAGTGCATATATGACTTTCATAATCAAATCCTGTTCCTACTTGTAACTGATCTAGAGCAAACACAAGACATTTATATGAAGATGTTAAGTTAATGCTATTAATGTGGACACTTTCTTGTGTTGTAGCATAAAACCCAAGAGTAGGATTATTATTATGCATAGCCTACTCTGCTGCTTGCAAATCTGAAATACTGCCAAGTTCACAAGCTCTTTGCTCAATAGTACTTCGATGAGGAATATTATTAAAAATAGCACCCATATAATGTCCTATTTTGCTCATTAGATATGGAATGTTACCTGTTGGTATAATACACAACAACATAATTATAAATTATTGTTCTTATTTGTAATGAATATGTTTTTTCATCTTCTGGCATAATTACACTTTTTTTCCTCCTTAATCTGGAGCAAATCATTCTCCAGACTAGCAATTACCCTGTTACTTGTAAAAAATAATATCATTATGCTTAGTTTTGAGTCGCCTTAACTTATGCTTTTCATTTAATTTCAAAGCTTTTTTTTAGCTTTAAAGTGACGAGGCTCACTATAATTTTATTTTTGTGTGTGTGTTTTTTTAGATCTGGTATTTCTGCCCTTAAAGCTTTAATTATTTTTTCTTTTTGTTTAACATTTTATCTTAGAATACGTAATTGATTTGGCAAGCTGTTTAATTCAGCTTTTTAATAGTGCTATCTTGTTCCGACATTCTTTGTAAGAGTTAGCAAACCGAGAAAACAAGTAATATAACCTACTTTTTCGTTTTTATTTTATAGGGCCTAATTTTTCTTTAAATATATGTTTTTTTTTTTTGTTTTTTTTTAGATTATTCACCTCCCCAAGGCCCGAGGGGGGCCACTACAGTCGAGGAGGCTACTCATTTTTTTTTTTTGTGTTTTTCTTTTTTTCTTTTTTTTTTTTTAGTTATTATTCGTGGTGCAACCCTCTCTCAACTCCTAAACTCTGAAACACGAGCCTTGCCGAGCAAGGCCGTTGCGCGGAGAAACTAAGTTGAGCGCGGTACTTCCAGGGACGTGGTGGGAATCGAACTCCGAACCTCTCGCTTACAAAGCGAGCGCTCTTCCCACTACACCACTACCGCATGTTTAGTTACGTCTCATTCACTATAACCTGCAGATGTTGATGTCAAACTAGTTAAAGGAGATAAAACATTCATATTGGTATATGAAACATCTGAGAAGCCTGATAATAATGCAATATTAGGCAAACTTGATATATGGCTTAAAAAAGGTTTATTGCAAAATTCAAAAACAAGCTTACTGTCCTCAGCCCTGTTATAATTTCTAGACCAATCCAATGATTTATTTATGAGACTCCTAACCTAGTTTTTACATATTTCTATCTTAAAATGTCTAGTGACTTGTTGAGATGTTTTGAGAAATGAATCACTATTTTTTGTAAATAATAAAAAAAAAATATGCCCATTTCTACAAACTGTATTACACTCTGTATTAGAGTCAATGCCTATTTGCGACAATTCAAAATTAGCAGTTAAATACTTTTTGCATTCACCATAAAACACAAACTTTATTTTTGGCCCCATGATAGCAGAAAAATAAAGTTTAATTTTTATAAATAAAAAATAATATATTTAAATAATGGTAAATATAATCACATTAAAATTGCTAACTTTCTATCAGGATTGCCATGATAAAAAAGTCAGCGATTTGAAAAAAAAATTGATAAATGATAAAAAAGTCAGTGATGTGGAAAAAAAATATGGTCGAATGCAACCATAGGGGAGAATGAAAAAAATAGATTTAGACAACCAGAAGATCGTCAAAGGAGAAACAATCTTCGAATCGAAGGAGTCAAAGAAAATCATAACGAAAACTGGGATGATACGGAAGTAAAAATAATAAATCTTCTTGAAAATAACCTCAATGTAAAAGATGTAATCACAGAAAGAGCGCACAGAACTGGTATTATCAATATTAAAAAGCCTAGAACAATTGTAATTAAGTTACTCAAAAGGAAACTACAGTTAAGTTCAACCACTAATGATTATGAATCTTTATGTGTATTTTCAAATGCCTTAATACTTCCTCAGAAAGTATTAAGGCATTTGAAAATCACATTAAAAGTATAATTAAAAAAAAATCATCTTTAAATAAATCGGTTTATATTGTTATTGACATTTATCTTAATATATTAGAATACGACAAAAATAAAAACATTAAGAACTTCTTTAACACAATTTTTCAAAATAGTTATATTCCCCTAATCAATAAACCAACGCGAGTAACTAGAGAAAGTGCAACATCTTTAGATCAAACTATTACAAATGATTTCGTGAATATTAAAATAGGGACAGGTATATTTAAATCTGACATTTCTGATCACTTCCCTATTTTTATTCTATCGCAAAAATGCATCGACTATGATGCTCTTAGTGATAGAAAAAAATTAATTACAACACGGTTAGTAAACGACGCTTCCATCAAAAATTTTCATAAACTTCTTACTGGTGTCAAATGGGACACCCTACAACTAAATCTAAATGCCGATAAAGCATATGATATCTTTTTAACTGAATTTCTTAATCTTTATAATAAAGCATTCCCGCAAGTTACTAAAGTTATCAAAACAAAAACACTTTTAAATTAAACTAATACTTTTGAATTATAAATTTTAAATTATATTTTATATTTTAAAATATATAAATTTTATAATTATAAATTGAATTATATATTTTAAATTAAACTAATACTTTTGAATTAAACTAATGTTTACTAAAAGCCAACATGAAATAACGTCATTAAACAACACCGACAAGCTGCATCATGACTGCAACTAAAGTATGACAACAGGTTACCGAAAAGCGGGTAAATTGTTTTCCAGTTATTTTTTTTGTTTTTATTTTCTTTTATGTCTGTTTATCTGTTACAATTTTCATTTTAGGTTTGTCATATAACGCATTAATGCAATATAAAAGATCAAAGTTTACATATTTTTAAAAATTTGTTGTACACATGTTTGATTGTAAATTAACTTTTTTTGTTTGAAACGTATTTGAACTCAATTGCTTAGTTATTTATAATAAATTTATTTAGTTGTGTGCATTTAACGTTTTGTGTCAGTAACTAAAAACGCATTGTGTTAAACTTGGTAATGTCGAGGAAAATGGTTCTGCCTTTCACTGATATGACTTATGTCAGTTGTCAGTTATGGCAGTTGTCAGTTATGGCAGTTGTCAGTTATAGCAGTTGTAAATTACTCAAATAACATTAACTGGTAAATTACGTACTTTTTATTTTAATTTTACAGATGGTTTAATTTTTTAATTTAAAGGCGTTTTTCTAAATAGGTATTAGTTATGGTTTCGCAACTTAAAATCGTGGAAAACAGCCACTATAAATTAAGTAACAGACCGCCCAAAACCCGTATTACGGTTTGCTTTCTGCTAGTATAATATAATTAATTTATATAATATAGTTATTATTAACTATATTATATAAATTAATTATATTATATATGCAAATAATATATTAATAATATGTTTCATACATTATTAATATATAAAATATATTATTAAAGGAACAAGTTTGGCGAAAGGGACAGTTTGTCCAAAGCGGCAGATGTCCAAGGGAAGCTAAAGAAAAAGAAAGTCTAAAAAAAAAATATGGTCCTTCACTAAAAATGTAGGGAAATTTTGAGAAATAGAGGCGCCGACCTGGTTTTCTGTCCCAGGCAGCGTAAAGGCTATCGGCATCCATACTAGTATTATTTAGACTAAAAATTTAGTCGACTAATTTGAATTAACTAAAAAGTTAGTCGGGTAATTTTAGTTAAGTAAAAAGTTAGTCGGGTAGTTTTATTTAACTAAAAAGTTAGTCGGATAATTTTAGTATATATATATATATATATATATATATATATATATATATATATATATATATATATATATATATATATATATATATATATATATATATATATATATATATGACCAGTCTAAATTTTATGTAACTTGATGTTTGCTGGCTTTATTGTTGCTGCTTTTCGCAGTATCGAAACAAAATTTTTTCAGCAATATGAAAATAGAATTTTTTTAATAACATTTTTAGGAGTCTAAAGCCTGTCTAGAGCCTGTTTATTTTTTTTTATAGTTTTGCATGTTTAGATCTACTATGTTGTTTTATTACAAATTAAAAAGTTTAAAATTGAAAATTGAAATCTTTTTGAATTTGCGTCCGATCGGAATTGGGTTTAGTTGAAATGTATCGCTCCGGAATATTTGTTCAACTTGCCCCGCAAATATTTATTCTACGAACCTCAACAGCTATTTGGTTAAGAAATGCCCGACAGATCTCTAAAAAAAAAAACAATTTAAAAGATATAGTTAGAGTAGTTTGACCTTTTATGTTATAAATTAATTCATCTTTACTTGATGCTTTGCTTTAAAAAATGAAATTAAAATAATGTTGGAAAGTTAAAAAAACATAGAAAAAACACATTAGTTGCAATAACTCCTAGGCGCACGCAGAATACTTCAATGACAGATGAAATAGTCGATTAAATTCGTCAACTTATTCTATATTTATACTATTTCTATAGAGGATAGAAACAGACGAAATAACGTACGGATTGATGGACTCATTGAAGGTACAGATGAAAAAAATTGGGAAGATACTAAAAATAAAGTCAAAAAACTCTTTGCTGAAAAACTTGAAATTGCAAATGATATTAAAATTGAACGTGCTCATCGAGTTGGTAATGGTGGTTCTGAACGAGTGCGAACGATTGTGCTAAAGTTGCATGACTTTGAAGATAAAGCGATAATTATGGATAAAGCGAACAAACTAACAGGTACTAATATATATATAAATGAGGATTTTAGTGAAACAACTTGGAGAATTCGTAAAGAACTATTTGCAAAAGTAAAAACTCATTGGCAAAATGGCTATTATGCAAAAGTTCTATGTAATAAATTGATAGTTCACGATTTTAAGCAAAAAAGTATAGATGTAGTTGAAATTTTGCCGAATATTTCAAAATAAGTAATATTATTTTATGAGTTCTTGAATAAGCTCTTGTTTTATCTTTTATTTTTAATTGTTAAAAATGGCTGAAGATTTTTTTGCTAATGAAGATTTTAAAAATTTAAAATTTGATCCTTCTGACGATTTTCTTAACTTTTCTGAAAATAATTTAAATATTATTAAAGAAACTGAAATGAATTTAATGAATACATCATATTTTGATCCTTATAATTTTAAAATTAAAAAAGATATTAATTCTTTTTCTATATCACATTTAAACATAAAAAGCATGAGTCAAAACTTTGAAAATTTAAAGAACTTTTAAATATTATAAACAACACGTTCGACGTCATAGCTGTGTCAGAGTTTTGGCATGAAACATATAGTCCGACTGAATAAAACTCTAATTATAGATACCCAAATTACAAAGTAATTAGCCAACCATGAGGAAATCTTAAAAAAGGAGGAGGACTAGGATTTTACATACTTGAAAAATATATATTTAAGATGAAAAAACAATTATGCTTAGAAAAAGAAAACTATGAAATTCTTTTTATTGAAATAATTAATAACAAAAATAAAAATACTATAATTGGATGTGTTTTACCGTCCACCATGAGGAGAAATCAGATTGTTTCAAATTTTATTGAAAATTGTGTTTTGAAAATAAATAAAAAAAAAAAAACAATTATGTATAACTGGTGATATAAATTTAAACGCTCTGAATTACCACAACTTTTCAAAAACTAAATCGTTTTTTGAAATGTTGTTTAGATACAATGTCTTGTCAGTAATCAATAAACCTACTTGAGTGAATAAAACCTCAAAAACAGCAATTGATAATATACTTATTAATAATTACTTAAAAAACGTCATTTCAGTCAGACATTTTGAAAAACGTCATTTCAGTCAGGCATTTTGAAAAACGTCATTTCAGTCAGACATTTTGAAAAACGTCATTTCAGTCAGGCATTTTGAAAAACAGATATAAGCGATCATTTCCCATCTACATCACTATTAAAAAAAAATTTATGGATACTCAGCCAAAGTTTACAAACTTAAAAAAACGTAACTTTACCATCAATAATACAAATAAACTATCGAATAAATTAAATTTCGAAAATTGGAATGATGTCTATAATTGTCATAATACAAACGAGGCTTTTAGTATTTTTTTAGCTAACTTTATAGCAATATTCGACGAAGCTTGCCCATATGAACAAAAACAAATTAAAACAAAAGCATTTAAAAATCTATGGATAATTAAAACACTTTTAAAGTGTTCTAAAAAAAACAAAAAAACTATACAACAAACTCTTAAAAAATAAAAGTACAGAGAATGAGAAAATATACAAAAATTATAAGAGTTTTTATGAAAATCTTCTTAAAAAAACAAAAAAAAACGTATTGTAGTAAACAAATTAGCAATTCCAAGTTTGATGTTAAAAAAACATGATCATTAATTAACGACATAATGGGCCAAAGTCAAATAAAAAGTTCAGTATTACCTCAAAGAATTAATATTAATAAATCAGATATATTTTGTTCTTATAAAATATCTAACGAATTTAATAAATACTTTACAAATGTTGGGATTAGTCTCGCAAACAAAATTATACCAACTTCTACGTCATTTAAGACATATCTAAAAAAATTAACAGATGAAACAATGTATGATAGTGCTTTAACTTTTCTTGAACTTGACGCAGCTTATTTTTTCTTTAAAAAAAGTAAATCTCCAGGATTTGATGAAATTCCCAGTAATATCCTTATATCTAACAAAAAAGCATTACAAAACCTTTGTTCCACATAGTCAACCTATCTTTATATCAAGGAGTATTTTCTGATATACTTAAGCTTGTAAAAGTATACCCAATTTATAAAAATAATGATCGTGCCGACGTATTAAACTATAGACCCATATCGGTACTTTCTGTTTTCTCAAAGATCTTTGAACGTGTAGTTTATAATAGAATATTTGATTATTTTATAAATAATAATCTTTTTAATCCAAAACAATTCGGATTTCAAAAAAAACATTCACCAGAACATGCCATTATTAAATTAGTCGACCAGATAACTGATGGTTTTGAAAATGATAAGTGTACGCTCGGAGTATTCGTAGATTTAGCCAAGGCATTCGACACCGTTGATCACTTTATTCTGTTAATCGGGGTATGCAATAAACTATATCATTAGATAAAAAGTTATCTATCAAATAGAAAACAATATGTTCAAAACAAGATATCCAGAATACTGAATATTCTGTGTGGAGTGCCTCAAGGATTGATCCTAGGACCGCCCTTATTTTTAATTTATGTTAATGATTTTAATAATGTATCAGTAAAACTAAATGCTATCATGTTTGCAGACAATACAAATCTATTTTTATCTGACTGCAATATTAATCAACTTTATGCTGACACGAACATTGAATTAGAAAAAGAAAGTGATTGGTTTAGGTCAAATAAACTTCTCTTAACGT
Source organism: Hydra vulgaris (assembly GCF_038396675.1). Lineage (NCBI taxonomy): Eukaryota > Metazoa > Cnidaria > Hydrozoa > Anthoathecata > Hydridae > Hydra > Hydra vulgaris. Next base: position 6,253,264 of record NC_088928.1, on the reverse strand, counting down.
TGAAAAAACACAATATACCTTGTTTCATAAAAACACACAAGAAGAAAACCTTCCTCTAAAACTGCCAAAACTTATTACAAATTATAAACAAATTAAAAAACAAGATACTATAAAGTTTTTAGGAGTTATTGTGGATGATCATTTATCATGGCTCCCACATATAAAATATATACAGTCAAAATTTAGTAGAACCATTAGTATTATATATTGAACTCGCCCATTCATAAATTCACAGAGCCTAAAGCTCATATACTTCAGCTTAATCCATTCTTAAATTGCTTATGCAAATATTACGTGGGCAAGTTATCAACCAACAAAACTTAAAAAAATTCTTTCCTTACAAAAACAAGCATGTTGAAATATATACAACAAAAAAAGGGGGACCACTTTAAACCTTTAATGATGGATATGAAAGTGATGAACATTTATCAGATAAATATTTACCATCACCTAATCATTATGTATAAATAAACCAATAATCTAACTCCTGAAATCTTTATAAGTAAATTTAATAAAAATCTAAATGAGAAGTATTTTTAAAGAATAAATCAAAGTAACACATATAAATTACCAAATACAGAATATAGTATATTTTATAGAGGTCCTAAGCTATGGAACTTTTTTCTGAAAGGCAATTTAAATATGGCAAAATCTTTAAATTCATTTCAGTGTCAAACAAAAACTTACGTTTTAAATCTTACCGAATAATTTTTATTTTTTTTTACAAAAAATTGTTTTTTAAGCATTATATCTGATTATTTAACTGTTTATATTTTTAAATATTAAATGTAATCTTTAAATATTTTATGTTAAATAATGATATAATATATTTAATTGGAAATTTGTATTTAAATATCTTCTTTTTATGACATTTTGTGACTATTAGTATCTATTAATATTGTATCTTCTTCTTAACTATTTGTAACAAAATATATATACATATATATATATATATATATATATATCAAATAAAAATTTTTCACTTTTTCAATATTACATCTTCCTTTTTAATTGAGGGTGTTTGTAATTTTAATTGATACATCTCCTTTTTTTTCTATTTTTATTCTTAAATATTATATCTTCTTTTTACTGTTTCTTTTTTTTTTTCTCCTAAAATTTCTACTCGATTTATTAACCATGTATTACTATTATTGTTATGATCTGTAGGGGCTCAATGAAAAGATTAGGTTGGTATCTTGCTATCCATATCTTCTTTGAGCCCCTGTCTGTTTATTATTTATACATTTGTAATTACATTTTATTTTTTGTGAAAGGGAATTGTAATTTATACAAACAGCAAAATAAAAAAAAATAAAAAAAAAAAAATTCTTGTTGATTTTTTAACTTGTCCTGGTTTCCCATGTAGGGTTTTTTACTTATTTATTTTTCTTTTAGCTATTTTTATTATTTACACTTAAATAGTAGTTTGGCATTTAAAATGTACTCTTGAGTCCTATATAAAAGGGAGGGGGGAACGTTTACTAATTTTTGAAAAACTTTCCCACCCACCCTAAACTTATTAAGACCTCATACCCATAGGACTCTATTAAGGACTCGAGAGTATGCTTAATATATATTATGTATGCTTTTTTACATTTTTAAGTAATCATACATAGTATATACTAAACATAAAAATACATTTCGCATTACGCGTGTTATGCGTAGGTGAACGTAAATGCGTGTAATTTATTGGTATCTTTTTTTAAATACATTTGTAATTCTTTAAAATAAACTTGGAGTTATCTATAAATCTGCAATCATTTGAATTTTCAAATCTTCAAAATCTTTAAAAACGGTAATAATCGTTTGAAACTGAAGATAATAACAGATTAAGAACAATTCAGAAGGAAAAAAAAAATTTAATAACATCAAAATATAAAAAAAATGAAATAATTAAAAGAATTTTATTTTCATATAGAAAAAGATCAAGTTTTCTGACGTTCTCATTTGAGTTTAAATTTTCTGGCGTACACATTACAAACAGTTTAAATTTTCTGACGTACCGTCAAACGGGGTGACTTTGATAGGTTTTTGAGCATTTTTGCAAATAAACTCTTTCGTATAAATTTTTTTTTGAAGTTTATTTTTTCGATATAACATTATTCTTTTCCTTTATAGGGTTCCATTAAGTATAACTTTTTATTTTTATTCTAATATATATTTTTTTAAGTCAAAAATGTTATCAATCTCAATCCTTCGTTGAGGGTGACTTTGATAGTTTATTATTTCTTAAAAGCTTATTAATTAAGCCATCTTCACAAGTGCCATTAATACTTTTTTTGGAGTTTTTCTAAATTACAACACAATTTAAAAATATATTTTCAAGATTTTACTTGTAAAATTTCAAATTTAGACAAGATTGGTTATCGAATATATCCACGAAATGGACAAAAAAACAAAAAAAAAATTTGGTGTTAATATGCTAAACATAACAATATAATATATTAATAGCATCATTAGAGTAATTGTAGTTAGCAGTTATAAAATAATACTAACAAAAAAATACTATTATATATAAATATTAAGTACTAATATAATTTACTTGTTTAACTCCATTTAAAATAAAAAAAGATAAAACGAAAAAACCAAAATATCACATTTTCTGAAGATTTTACAACAACTGGTGTTAAAACCGGACTCGGAATTAGTTTTTCTGTGCAGTACCTCTAAACTGATGCAGGGTACTAATTAGTAAAATAAATGTTTGAAAGACAAATAGTTAATTTTTTTAAATGAAAAGTTCTGAGCTCAATCATTTAGTGAATATTTCTGACATCTTCTGATACGGCGTCCAATTCACTTAACATATTTTATCAGTATTTTTTACATTTGCAAACTCTAGTTGATAACTATTATTTGTCTTTGGTGGTTGAAGATGTTGCAATATACTCGAGAAATGTACAGCAAAAAAGATGTCTTCTGCAACAGGATAATTGGATCCTATTACTTTCCTTAGGAACCTCATATAAAGAATATTGGGTGTTTAAAACCTCAACAATCTGTCAAATGTAATTCAATTTCACACATTTTTCAGTTTTTCCTGGGTAGACTACAGCATATCAACTCCCTGTAGTTAGAAAATTATTGACATAAGGTTCTTCTTGATTAGACTCATTTAAATCAACATCTTTCTTGTCATTGCTTTCATTGGGATAACCACTACTACCAACTTCAATGTCTTCTAATTCAGACAAAGATTAAACATCTTTTGAAGCTATTTTTGATTTTTTGCATTTTATTTTTTGGTTTTTGGATTTTTTCTGTTTTGATGTTTGTCTATAATCAATGTCATCTATTGTGATCGATTTTCCTGGTGCAATTTTTTTCCGTCTTTTTTTATTGATTTTTCCTGCTGCATCATTGCCACAGTACTTCGTGAGAAAATATATTACACCCTCATTTAATATTTCTTTTATGGTCTCACCGCCATAGTCTTTGTTGACATCTGGAAGCTGTTTTAATTCTTTTTCTCGATTCAATGGATATATGCCTGAAGCTTCAAATCCCGCTTTTAAGTTGTTTGCTTACAGTGTATTTTGCAACTTTGTCAAGAGCGCTGGGAAATAATTTTTTGGAATTGAACCCTTGATTTGTGTTTCTCTCTCCATGTTTGTAAAATCTTCTTCCACTCAACTTTCAAGGGTCTGAAAACAGCAATATCAAGTGTTTGTAGCAGTTGTGTGGCATTTGGGATTAAACATGTAAACCGGATATTATTTTCTAAGCTTGCTTTAATGATATAAGATGAGAAATGTGAAGTTAAATTATCCCTAATAACAACTTTAGGTCAGGTAAGAGATACTGTTTCAGGAATAAAAATTTTCCTGAAACAACGCTCAAATGTTTTTGAGTCGAACCAACAAGATTTTGTTAATATAGGATCTAAACTTGCTTTCCAAGTTCCTAGTGCAAATAAATCTTTTGATAAATATTTAGATCGTAATAAAAATGAATTGAATAACGAAAAACTAACCATGTTAGAATTTAACAATGCTTTTAAAAGCCTAAAAAGAAACAAAGCAACCGGAATCGACGACATCAATAGCAACATTATAATTAATTGCCAAAACGAGTTTAAAGTTCCTTTATTTAAAATATTTAAACACTCCTTAGAGGAAGGTATCTTTCCTGAAAAACTGAAAACTGCGAAAGTAAAACCTATTTTTAAATCAGGAGATACAAGTGAAATAGGCAATTACAGACCAATATCAATACTTTCTACATTCTCTAAGATACTTGAGAGAATTATGCACAATAGAGTATATACTTTTTTTAAAGAAAATAATTTTATTTACTCCAAGCAATTCGGCTTTCAAAAAAATACATCAGCTGAACACGCAATCCTTCACCTAGTTGATGAAATAAAAAACTCTTTTACAAACGGAGAAGTTACATTAGGTGTATTCATAGATCTCTCTAAGGCTTTTGATACAGTAGACCACAAAATATTATTATCAAAGCTTAACATGTATGGCATAAGGGGTAGAACAAACAAATGGATAGAAAGCTTCTTAGATAAACGTGTGCAATCTATATACTATGGAGATAATAAACTCTCTAATCCTTCCATATTAAAGTGTGGTGTTCCTCATGGTTCAATACTTGGGCCTTTGCTTTTTTTAATCTACGTTAACGATCTCTATCGGGCATCAAAAAGAATTTTAACTATAATGTTTGCAGATGATAGCAACTTTTTTTTCTCCGGAAAAATTATAAACGAACTGTGCGTAGAAATGAATCAAGAATTAGAAAAAATTTCTGGATGGTTTAGGGCAAATAAACTTTCTATTAACTTAAGTAAAACGAAGTTTTCTTTATTTCATCCTTCTTATAAAAAAAAGAAGTTGAATCTTCTCGTCCAAAATTGTTTATTGAAAATAGAGAAATACGTAGGGATAATGTTACTAAATTTTTAGGTGTTTTTATTGACGAAAATCTAAATTGGAATAAACATATCGCCTATTTAAGTAGTAAAATATCTAAAAGTATCGGAATAATATACCGATCACGCTATTTATTGAAAAAGCCGCTACTCAAACAAATCTACTATAGCTTTGTTCAAAGTTATTTAAATTACGGTAATACAGCATGGGGTAGTACCTATAAAAGCAAACTAGAACCTCTCTATCGTAAACAGAAGCATGCTATACGAGTAATTAATTTTAAAAATAAAAACGAACACACAAAGCCTCTTTTTGAACAGATGTCTTTACTAACATTGTTTGAACTAAATATATATAATGTTCTAAGTCTTATGTATAATAGTAAAATGCAAAAAACTCCTTCAATTTTCTATAGTCCTTATAAACAAAAGCCAGAGTATAAATACCTGTTGCGCACAAATAGTAACCTTTTTGAGCCTTCATGCAAAACTAAGCTTGTGCAATTTAAAATTACTTATCGTGCACCTCATATCTGGAATAAGTTTTTATTACTTAATCAAAATATTATTAACCTTGAAAACTTAAATGGCTTTAAAAAAATTATTAAAAAGAGTATTTTAAAGTATAAAAATTTACTTACTGATTTTTTCTAAATTTGTTTACTGCTAGCTTCTTATATAAACTCTTAATTTTTAATATACTTTAATATATATTTCAAACATTGCGTTATCAATAAAAAACAAATAACGATATATGTTTGTATAATTGTTATCTTACATTTTAATACAATTATAATGTAACAATTTAACGTAAAAATTTTGTAAATATTTTTATATTTCTATACGTATATATATATATATATATATACATATATATATAAATATATATATATATATATATATATATATATATATATATATATATATATATATATATATATATATATATATATATATATATATATATATATATATATATATATATATATGTATAACAATGTAAAGCGGTTCTTGATGATAAGACCTTTTGGTCTTCTGCAAGTTTCCCGCGTTCTTCTTACAGTTCGTATTACAGAAGTTTTTTTTATTATTTATAATTGTCATTTTTTTTTTTTTTTTATATTTATATGTATATTCAGTCTTAACGAATCTTTATTATGTAATCACGAAAATGTATACTATGGAACAAAAAATACAAAACAAAAAAAAAAAAAAAAAAAAAAAAAAAAAAAAAAGATTTAGAACTGTCGAATATAGTTCCAGGTGGGCCACCGTATGCCCACTCTATGTAGCAGTTTGCAGCTTTATAAACAACCATGGGAGTAAAAAACAGACCAGCTGCACTCTCACAGTACATAATACGAATAGCTCCTTCAGAATGCTGCATTTTTTTTTCTATTCCTTTTAAGGCCACGTTTACAAACTACTGTTTTAGAGCCTTGATTATCACTCACATTTGTCTCATCATAGTTGAATATATTGGTATAAGGAATGTCTTGAAGTGTAATGGATAACTCATAGAAATATGAACATACTAAATTTCAATCAATTTTAGCTCTTGCTGGTTTTATGTTATCAAAAATTTGAGCAGTCAGATTATTGCGAACAATGAAGGATTTTATCCAATCAGGGCCAGGCAAGTTATTTTTAAATTTTAAATCAGTAACACCCATTCTGTCAAGATAGTCTTTAACTAGCAGGCGTATATCCAACTTATCCAAAGGTAACTTCCAATCTGTCAGGATGCTAATAACTTGTAGAATTTTTTTCTTCGGTATGGAGCTGTAATCTGGACCAAAGTTTTTCATATGTCTTAGTTTACTCTTGTTGTACAGAGTACCATATGGTATACCATATAACTTGGATGCCTTAAAAATCGATATTCTTTTAGTTGAGATATCTAACAAGACATTTTGCATGGCTTTGGCTAGATACAATGCATAGGATCGATTACCTGGTTTACTTTTATAAGTTCTCATGAGTTCTTCTGCAATTCTTCTTCTGACTTTTTGTCTTAATGTCTTTTTTAACTCGAAATAATCGTTTGAAACATTAAATAATCACAATAACATTGAAATATCAAATATTAAAAATTATTTGAAAAAGTGAAAAACAAAATTGTTTTGAATTTTCTGCAAATGTAATTGGGAGTAACCAAAAATGAGTGATATATTACAGTGGTATTATAACTGGAATATACCACTTGAACATCTAAGTATAGACTTCTAGAAAAAAATTTATTCCAAAAAATTAAAATCATATGTTTTTTGGCAATTTTTTGTACATGTAAAAATCGATATTTTGTTGTTTAAGTCATGTTAATCCCAATACATTAGCACAAGTTAGAATCACTTCGCAATCCTTAAAATTTTAAAAATATAAGCAGAATATAATAATGTACTAGAAAAAAAAAAAAAGTTTCTAATTTTGCGATTACATCACCAAATCAATACTTTTGTAACTAACAGGCAAAATTATCAAATTCACCCCGCTTTACGGTACATATTAGAAACAAACAAAACTGCCATGATAAAAGTAATCAGTGAATACTTTTCAAAAAAAAAATATATATATATGTATATATAATATATATATAGAGAGAGTATATTTAGAGTATATATTATATAATATATATATATATATATATATATATATATATATATATATATATATATATATATATATATATATATATATATATATATATATATATATATATATATATATATATATATATATATATATACCCTGTAGTACCAATTGAAGTGCGAAGTTTGTTTAAACTTGTCATGTTAACAGGCATGTGCTTTTTATATAGTTTCCGCATTTATTTTTATTGTTTGAATAGATTCTAGATGACTCGTTGTTCAATGGGGAACAATGGTCATTCCAACAAGACAGTGCCCCTTCGCACAAAGCGAAGACAACACAGAGGTGGTTGACAGCCAATGTGCCCGATTTTATCTCTACGGATGCCTGGCCGTCAGCATCACCAGATCTTAATCCATTGGATTATGCAATCTGGTCTAAACTGGAGGCGAAGGTGTGCTGCAAACCTCACACTTCCGTTGATGCCCTCAAGCGATCACTTCTCAGAGAATGGGATGCTTTATCCATGGATACCGAGCGTAAATCAATCGAGGAATGGCGTCCAAGACTGGAGGCGTGCATACGGGCAAAAGGGGGTTATTTCGAGGGCTCTCTTTATTAATGTGTACTTTAGCATTTTAACTAAAACATAACATGCATATAATATGTATATATTACATTTGTTCTTGCATTAAAAACATGTTCTCTTAAATTTTTTTACTGAATTTAAATTTCGCACTTCAATTGGTACTACTAGGTATATATATATATATAGCATATATATATATATATACCCCAAATAGCTTTCTGCAACAAAATAAGGTCACCCCCAAAATAAAAATTTGATTTACCATTTTTATACATTCATTTTTGACCGATGTTTTAATCTTAAGCTTAATTCTCAGCTTAATTCTATTTATTTCATTATTTTGTTATGAATTTATAAATATAACGCCACACGTTACCATGGCAACGAAACGGCCGTGTGCCGGCAAATACTTGGAATTGTTATGTGATGACGTCATTGTGTTACCACGGTGATATAGACGACTGTAACAGACTGTAGAAGATTATAGAACTTAGTAGAACATTCTGGAAGCTCTAAATAATTATATAAGCGAGCTGCTGTCAGAGCTCAGTGTTGATAATGTGAATAGTTCTATGAAGTACTCTGCGTGTAACTGAGCTAATAAGGAACTACTGTAGCGAACTAAAGACGCTGTAAGTGTACGAAGTATGAGTAGTTGTAGCATTATCGTTAGGATACGGACTGGATTATCGAACTGTTATCAACATTGACTGGATTATCGAACTATAATTGGATTACTATACAGTTAAAGTATTTTATTAATTAAACGACTTTATTAAACGGATATTTACGCTCAGCTATCCGTAAAGTCGTAACAATATTATATGATGTCTCACAAGAAAAGTCATACCACAGTAACAAAGAACAGGAAGACTTGGACTAAAAATTTGGTGAGATTTCAAGAGTCACACAGAAGAAGAGGAAGCGTGGCTGTAGAAGAACATTCACTCGATGAAAAATCCAGAATACCACTTCAATTGCAGATCGTAGGAAGATACCAGTTTCTCGGAGCATATGTTAAAGGAAGAAAAGAACGAATAGACCAAATTTCTAAGGAAATTACAAAAATGTGGGACAATAAACTGAATTTTCCACGTGTGTCTGATCAAGTGATAAGAGCAAAGCTTATGAAGGTGCTGAAGGTCTATGATGAATGTGTCAAGCGTGGAAAATATGATGTTCTCAATGCATTATTTGACATCACGAAAGTGAATGGCCAGTGGTTATCCTCGGAAGATAAACGTCTATACCACCTACAAAAAGAAAGTAAAGGACAGGTGGGGTACTCAACAGGACAAGTGGCAAGTAAAGAAACCATTCACCCTTCCAAGAGAAGGAAAGTCCAGTCTGGAACAGCAATACCTTCCACATCACAAGTCCTGTCTACCACAGACAGTGGTACTGAATCTGAAAACTGCAAAAGTAAGAGTGAAGATGATGAAGACGACGACGGTGATAAAGACGATGATGAGGACACTCAGAAAAAAACTAGAAAGCACTACAAAAGTAAATTTGCTGTAAGTATGGTTACATCAAGTGGAGTTTCCACAAAGAAAGCTGCTAAAATATGCAATGTATTATCACAACAAGGTATTGATATTCCAACTCCAAGTCAATCAGCAATTTACAAGTCCATATTCAAAGAGGCAGGTAAATTAAAAAAAGAAATGATACAACAACTTAAAATGGAACAGTGGTCCTTACACTTTGACGGCAAACGAATAGATGATAAGGAATATCAGGTAGTTGTACTTCAGAATGAAAGAACTGACGTGAAACTTGATGCACTGCGTTTAAAAGATGGCAAAGCTGAAACTGTTGCTGAAAAAATTGCCAAACTTATTGATGAATACAATTTGTGGAATTCAATTAAGATGATCATTACTGATACAACAAACGTCAATACTGGGAAGAGAAATGGAGTTGTTGTGAAGTTGCAACGTATGTTTAAATTTTTTTTTTTTTTTTTTTTTTTTTTTTTTTATTCACCTCCTCAAGGCCGAGAAGGCCACTACAGATGAGGAAGGCTACTTATTAGTGGTTATAACCCTCTCTCAACTCTATAACTCCGAAACACGAACCTTAGGGAACAAGGCCGCTGCGCGGAGAAACAAGTTGAGCGCGGTACTACCAGGGACGTGGTGGGGATCGAACTCGGAACCTCTCGCCTATGAAGCGAGCGCTTTACCACTACACCACTACCGCATAAATTAAAGGGTGTCACAATACTACAATTTATCGGTTGTCAGCATCACGTACTAGACAGGATTCTCCGTCTGGTGATGGACAAAGAACTTGGGGGTGATACCAAATCTCCAAACATTGAATACCCATTTGTGTCTGAACTGTTGAATAAGTATGATGAACTGAAGGATAAGTTTGTGAATGGAACTGTAGAAATTCTTGATAAATCAGGGTGGAGAGACGATATGAAGTTTTTGTACCATTTAACAAGAGTGTTTAGGTTCTATGAAGAACAAAGAAACTTCCCTCTGATTCACTTTCAGAACATTCCTAATATGAGCAATGCCAGATGGAACACAAGAGCCATTCTCGCCATTCTGGCGTTCATTCTTATGCCTGAAGCGAGAAAGAATTTGGAGAAGGTTTGCAGGTTCATTTCATATGAGTGGGCAGAACATTGGTTTAGTAGTCAAAAGTACAATGACAATGACTTCAAGAATTTATCTGATGTATTGAAGCCTTACAAAAAGGCATTGCAGTCATTCAAAAATCACTGGAAGAAAGAGCCATCCGTCATCGACATACCACGAAGTAATCAGATAGCTGAACGTGCAATCAAGGTGATGCAAGACCTGTATGCTTCCTGCAGAAAGAAAGACAAACTGCAACTTCGATTCATTCTAAGTAATAAGCGCTAGACTCTTTATGAGACGTGAGCATCATGTGACCCATGTACTAAACACAGTAGGCCTATAGACACAGACAGTTATGTATATTGTTGTACTAGACGCTTTGATACTGTTAATTTTGTAATACTTGTATAATTATATATCACATAATGTTTTTTGTTATATCACAGTACATGTTGCATAAATAAATAAAATAACAACAGGAGTATGACTCTTACAACATCTTCAGCCTTTAATATTCATTTACTGTACAAAAGTGTACCTATTGAAAATTCGATTTTTTGGTTTTGGGGTGACCTTTTTTCAAAATATGTCAAAATGAAACATCTATTCGTTCTTTTTACATAAAAGTTCATTGAATTACGATACAGGCCTAGTAGGTTGCAAAAAAGTCATATCCCTAATATATATATAGATATATATATATATATATATATATACATATATATATATATATATAGATACATATTATACATATAATACATATTATACATATGCGGGAGTGGTGTAGTGGTAAGAGCGCTCGCTTTGGAAGCGAGAGGTTCGGAGTTCGACATAGCATATATATATATAAAAAAAAAAACATAAAATTTAAGTCGACGCAATTTTGTTGCCTTTAAATATTTGTCGACTTAATCAGCTTTTTGACACCTAAGCTGTCGACTTTAACGTTAAAGTAGAAGAGCATCGTTTAATAATTATTGGTAATATGTTTATAAAATAATTTAGATTATATTAAACTAAATTTTTTCTTGATAATAACTCTCCCCCCCCCTTCCCTTTTTATTTTTTTATCGAAGAAACACCCGGCAGATATAAATATAAAAATATTTATATATATATATATATATATATATGTATATATATATATTTTTGTTTTGTTTGTTTGAAAGATGACATCTTGTATGAGAGTATATTATATATTATTTTAAAACATCAAGAAATACAGTTTCTCTCAATACAAATGATATTATTATATAAGAAATTTTCGCTGGGTTATAGATACCAGCATCATCAGCTTGTAAAATATTACAATAATTTTTAATCGTTATAGTTTATTTAAAATTGTTACTATTGACGTCAGCGGTTGAATGACTTCTTTTGTTTTTTAAATTTTAAAAATGGCGTCCAAAACATAGTTTTGACATATTGGCCTTCATCAAGGTTAATTCCGCCGTTTCGCGCAGAGCACATGTTGTTTTGTATTTCTAGTGCCTCTCTAATTTTTCTTTCAAACTTTTTATTTTCTACCTTTAACGTTCTTGTTTTTTCCCAAATAATATTTTCTCTGCAAAAGGTTTTATGAAATGCTAATGCAGATTGATTAGGTTTGTTTTCATTAATGCTCTTCTGATGTTGATCCATCCGCGTACTTACCTGCATTTTTGTTTCACCTATGTAAACTTTGGAGCAGTTGCATTTTATTATATAGGTTCCAGGTTGGCTGTTACATGGTAGTTTTGTTTTGTTTTTTGATGTTAATAATGATCTTAAACTTGGGTTTGATTTAAATACTGCTCTGTACTATGCTTTTCGGAATATTTTTCGAAGTTTTGGTGAAAGGTCTGGTACACAAGGTAAAGACACTACAGGAAGATTGTTGCATTTTTATGGAATTTTGTTTTTATTTTGTCTTTTTTGATGAAATTGGTGTGTAATATTCCTCAATAGCTTTTCATCGTACCCATTTTCAATAAACATGTCAATTAAAAATTTATTTCGTTTTGCAAATGATGTTTACAACAGATGGAGTAAGCTCTGTGGAGAAAACCTTTAAATATAGCTGTTAAAATATTTGGATCGTGATTTGAATGCGCTTTAATTTGAATGTTAGTGATTGCCTCTTTTCGATATACTTTGTACTCATATTTTCCTAGTGTGCTATTTGTAATGGTTATATCAAGAAAGTTAAGTGTTTTTGTTTCGTTTTCAACTTCAATTGTGTATTGTATTGCAGGATGTTGTTGATTTAAAATATCTTGGAACTGTTTTGCTTGTTTGATGTTAGGAAATCTTGCAGGACTATCGTCAAAGTATCTTAAAAATGATTTTAGATTAAGTGCAGGATTTTTTGTCGAAGCCATTTTAATTGCATTATTTTCATGGAATTGTAGAAAATTAATCTAAAATCATTTTTTGAGTAAATTAAAGTTAAAAGTTCGCATAATTTAAAAATGCTATAAATTCAGTTTGATGAAGAAGTTAGTGCTTATTTTCTGTTTTTAAATGCATAATACAGTTTAGATTACGTGTACAAATTTTCACATCAAATAAATTTCAGTAACTCTTTAAAAATAAAAAAATAGAAAAATAACTGAAAAATCAAAAAGGTACCAACTCTAAATTAAATACAAAATTTTGTATCTGCTTTTTGTTTGGGGCAAACTGGAACTATTTTTAGCACTTTATTTATACGTCCAACTTGTTTGCAGCAAGAACATGTGGACGGCTTTCTTTTAAACGGAGGCAAACCCATTAAAAATCTAGGCTGCAATCCGTTTCTTGAACTGTTTTGTGAACATATGCTGCTCTGACCCAAAAATAAAAAATAGTTTAAGATAATTAGTGATGTTTTCATTGTTCAAAGACTAAATATTAAGTCAAATATATCCGTATTTTAATTCTCGTAATGATGGTAGGTTAAAAAATAAAATATCTGAGCAAACGTAAACCTTGTAGCTTTGGACAAATTAAATCTTTTCCGCATTCTGGGACAAAAATTCGGATGCTATCGTAGAGATACCATTGTCTTTCTGGTGAGAGAATATTAGGTTGTAATTTTTGGCGTGGTACTTTTTGAGATGAGTTGGTGTTGCCATATTTGGATTTCTCTTATCGTTGGTTTGAAATACTAGCAGAAATTTCGCAATAAATAGTTGTTTATTTGTTATAATTAATTTGGTGTGTATGAGCATCACTGTCATGCAGTTCTATTTAAATACAAAAAAATCGCAATACATAGTTACATTTATAAATTAAGCGGGCTTATTTCGTCAGCATTTGAAATCAATTTGTTTCGAAAGTAGCACTTGTTAAAAGGAATTCAGCAAAGAAAAGCATTTTTAAAATATTGCTTTACTTAATCTAATAATTGTATTATGAATCAATAATTGTTGGCACTACTATTAAAAACATTATGGATTTTTAACGATTATTGATCAAAAATAAAAAGTATTATATACTGGCACGCTAAAACGTTAATAATACAGCATAAAAATATATTTAACAAGGATTTCTTTACTTCTAGAGGAGAGAACATTATCAAAACAGTTTTGATGAAGAGTTGGTATCTTTTCCATATTAAAAAAAAAATCGTTTTTTGCAGTTACCAAAAAAGTTTTTCACAAAAAAACATCTAATGTGCATAAAAATATGATAAAACTATAAAAAAAAACAATAATCTCGTTTTTAAATTTTTTGACCTGACTAACTATTATATCAAATATCTCTATAACAAGAAACTAAGACTTGGTACCTTTTCCTGTGAGGCGCCTCATATATATATATATATATATATATATATATATATATATATATATATATATATATATATATATATATATATATATATATATATATATATATATATATATATATATATATACATATATCTATATATATATATATATATATATATATATATATATATATATATATATATATATATATATATATATATATATATATATATATATATATATATATATATATATATATTTATATATATATATATACATATATATATATATATATATATATATATATATATATATATATATATATATATATATATATATATATATATATGTATATGTATATATATATATATATATATATATATATATATATATATATATATATATATATATATATTTATATATATATATATATAAATGTTTAGCCAAAAAAAATTATAACGAATATGAGTAAGAGTTCCAGGTAACAAAAAAAAAACTATTCAAACTAAGATGAGTAAAATATATTTATTAGTTAAATTTTAACAAATATTTTAAATTTTTCTCTAACACGGAAGGCTTTTCATATATAATCTTCAGCTGTGTTTGAGATTTACAAAACTATAAAAAACTTTTTATATTGAACTTCCTATAAAAAGTTTAAAAAGGAAATAATTATGGTTTATGTAAAAAACTTTAATTAACAAAAATATAGTATAACTTGATTCTTGTTGGTAAGAAAATTTTAAAAGTAATGTGAAAATAATTACCTTCTGTTTTATGTTTATGTAGAAACGATAAAAGCACAAATAGTGTCCAACATGCAACAAACAGTCAGGATTTTGAAACTGTGCAACAAATACAACAAACAAGCACTTTTCTAATTAATGATTCATCTCTATCTGATAATAATTTACCATCAAAAAACCACCAACGACCCGAACGAGCAGTAAAAATAAAAAAGTAACTGAAGTTATCAATGTTACAAATATCTCTATTAATCAAAGGTCATAAGTTTACTTTCATAACCAGGGTAAATTATTATCAATGAAATCCAATTTAAAAGAATTTACAAGGAAATTGATCATCCATGAACAGTTTTATAATAAAGAATACAGCGATAAATCCTTAGTAAAAGATAAATCTAATCAGGAAATGATCACATCAAATCCACTTTTATCAAACATTGTACAACAAATAAATAACTTAGTTCCTAGTGAAATAAAAGTAAAATATAACATTACAAAAAAGGAACGTAATGCCTCAGAGGAACTAAAGAGTAACAACAAAATAATCATTAAATCTGCTGATAAAGGAGGCTGTTTAGTTTTGATGGATGCAGATTACTATGGAAATCTGATTGTACCAAGACCATTTATTAACTGAAACATATAAAAAAGTTGATAGTAACACAGATAAAATATGTTTTAAGAAACTTAAAAATCACGTAGATAAATTTAAAGAATGTATAACAAAAAAGAAATTATTTAAGAAAAACCATAAATGGAAAACTAGCAATTTTTATATGTTACTGAAAATTCTCGAATCTAATGCAATAGAAAATTTTATAAAAGAATCTAACAAAGAATATATTGAATGTTTATGCCCAGATGATCTAAATGGAAGACCAATAGTTGGAGGGTTTTATTTTGCCTACCCAGCGCCTCCGTGAACTCGTTGAAAAAATCTTATCAACTCTTGTACCAAAATTTACAACATATATCAAAGATGATTGGCATTTTATTAGAGTACAACCTTACAATATTGAGTACCAAATACCACTATATACTGTGTTGATATTTCTAATCTTTATAATAGTATTTCTCATTAACTAGGTTAAGAAGCAATTAAATTTTGGATAAGTAAATTACGTAATGATATACGTATTAGACTTTCGGAAGCTTTTGTTTTAGAAAGTGTGAATTTTATTTTAAAAAACCATAATAATCCTTTCAATAATGAGTTTTTCAATCAACTAATTGGAACAGCTATGGGAACAAAAATGGCTCCACCATATGCTTGTTTTGCAGTAGGATATCTTGAAGAAGTGAAATTATTTCCTAAAGTTTTACCTAATTTCTTCTATAAAATTGTATGCGATTATATTCAAAAAATTTTCAAAAGGTACATCTATGATGGTTTTGTCGCATTATTATAACCAATTAATGTTAATTTGTTGTTAAAGTGTCTCCATTTTTTACACCCAGGTATCAAATATACAGAAGAACAATCTAAAGTTTCATGAACGAAAACCACACAGTACTAATTTTTAAACTTTTTAGACATAACAGGTATTCTACATGATAACAACATTATTGAAACAGATATTTTTTATAAACCTACGAATTCCCGTGACAATGGAAATTACAATAGCCATCACCTTATACACACAAAGGAAAATATGCCTTTTACATTAGTTAAACGGATCATTTGTTTTAAATCTAATCCAACAAAAGTGGAAATCAGACTTCAACAACTAAAAGAATTTTTAGTTCGAATTTAATTTAATTAATGGAATTTTTAAAGCTCGACTACAGGAGCCAGCACCTCAAAAAAGAGAAAAAATCAAAAATTATACCTTCGAAATTGTCTGTTTTAGACAATAAATTTAAATCAGTTTTTAAAAACATTTCTATTGTATTTTAAGACACATAAGTACATCAAGCTTTAATAGGAAACCAGTTTTTATTAACGATGAATGCAAGGTTTTAAAATGCGCATCAAAATGTTGTAAGTTATGTACAATATATCTTCAGTTTGTTAACCATTATACCACATCATCTGGTAAAGTAAGCTACATTAAAACTTCAATATCATGTAATTCAAAAAATATTATTTATTTTCTATCATTTAATGGATGTGATAGAAAAACAACACACATTGGTAAAACTAATAACCTATAGTTAAGAACTAATCTACACATCTACACATACAGAACAGGTATTGGTTCAGATAAATTTGATCCGCATGTTTTCAATATATAATTTGGGAAGATGTAAAATTTTATTGTATTTTTCTGTATTTCACGAAGGGGCTTGATGATAAGACATTTTGACTTCTACTTGCCCCACTCAGCTTGTAATTATATATACTTGTTTAAATTTATGGATAACATTGTAAAATGTGTAAAATGACAAAATAAATAAATAATAATAATTGACATAAAAATGAACCTATTTTAAATTATTTCCAATGTTAAAAGTTTAAATGAGAATTTACTTCTTATTTATGAAGCTCACCTACATAAACAGGGACATGACCAATGAACAAAAAAACAGAAGGTAATTAATTTCTAAAGAAATATTTCAGCAGATTGCATTTAAAAGTTATTATTATTTTTTTTTATAGGTTCATATTTACGAACTAATTACAAATATTCATTGAGAAAAAAAAGTTTGTAAAATTTGAGTTTTGCATGTTTTTTTTATATTTTTTTAATATTTTTTGACCGAAGTTACATGGTGGCCGAACTTAGGCGATATTACGGCATTTATTCAAAAGTTAACATAGTCGTATAAAATATTATTTTTATATTTTATGACACTTTCTTAAATTTAATTTTTTTTTCTCTTATTAACGTCAAGTCAATGTATAAATGAAAAATTACATATATTATATAGGCACGGCTACTTATGATAGTTAAATTGATGTTTCACTTAAGCTTTATATCATGCATATTTATTTATTCGTTAATTGATCAACTTGCCTCACACAGTTGCTCGACATACCCCGTTGGGTCAGGTTAAGCAGCTTATCAAACTTTGGGCAATGTATTCTAAAACTAAACAAAAATATATACTTGTTTTGAACCAACTTTAGTACGTTAAGTTATTTTTCCAATATTGAAAAAATTATATATTATATTTTTTTCATTATTGGAATGATAATTGCAAGAACTTTTATTATTATAAAAAATTTTATTGAAAAATAACGTAATTTTAAATATTTTTTTAAAAAACAGATGAACGTCATTTTCTCGGTTTCACAAAAATTGCACATGCATATGACAACAGAGATTTATGCTTATGACATTACATCATTATATTGCATCATTCTGCTTTTGACATTAAAGATTAACATTTATGCTTATGACAACAGATTAACAACTTATTACAATACAGTATTATTAATGTATGAGTAATGACGAGTAATCGTCTTAATGACGTAAATTTTAAGATATTTGCTTGTTTTGGTCAAGTACAAACAACAAGAAAAAGTGATGATTTTTTATTTTATTCTATTCAATTGGTGTTAAAACTTGGGGAATTAACCAATAAAAAAAAATTTTTTCAAACTTTTTTCAAACAGTATTTTTTTTGGTAATTCCCCAGTATGATATTACAACATGTTGATATATAAAAAAAATTACTTAAAGAAATTCCCTCATTACGTCATTTCAAATTTACTATAAGTTGCGAATTACATTTAAACTTTGATCAGAGAAAGAGAAAATATTTTGGTTTTTGAGTGCTAACTACTCATTGTCGAAGTATACTTTTAATAAAATGAATTTTCGGTTATTATTACTACCTTATTTCATTTTATACATAAGAAAAACATTTTCAAAATCGATAACAGGCGATCTATTAACTTGCGGTAAAGACAAAGATGGCTTAGATATATTTAAAACTGTCGATGGACCTGTCTCGTGCGCTGATTGTTGGTGTAATGGTGATTTAAAACAAGGTGTTTCATACAAAAACTGTGAAAAATGTTGTTGTAAATATGTTAGTAACACAAAAATAAATAAATACGAAAACTTTGAAAAAAAAAGCGTAAAAGGTTTGTTTTTTAATTGAAATATTTAACTTGATTTTTCAAGTTAAATTACAATATTTATTTATTACTTAATTATTAATTAATAATTAATAATTACTTAATATTTTTGTTGTTCTTTTTTTTTGTTTGCACCTGTGTTAAATTTTACGGTTTGATATGTGTTTAAGCACAGTTTTATGTGTTTAAGTACAATTGAGATTTGTTCAATTAAATAATTTTTAAAGGTGGTGATTAGACAAGTAAACAACTTTTAATTTGTATTCTGATCATCTAAATTTTCAACGCTACCGGAGCAAAAGCAAACATTTATATTTCCACCGTTACAGATGCCGTAATTTTTGGTGTTTGAGATGATTGGAGGCTGGGAATAAAAAAGCCCAAAATTTCATATCTCAAACACCAAACAAATGCTAGATCCGTCAATGATTCCCGCATAAAGTTAAGAACTTTTCCAAAAATTGTTTAAAATAATTATGTAAACTTTTTAGTAATTCTTTTTTTAAAAAAGAAAATTTAAAAACTTCAACAAAGGTTATATTTAATTAAACATTTTTTGTATTTTTTTTTTAGATGAACGAAAATTATCTGAAACAAAAAACTCATTACACATCTTTATAGGTTTAAGCTGTTTTTTTTTAATGGTCATCATTTCATTGGTGCCAATCTATTTTTACTGCAAAAAGCCTTTTAGTAGATCCCGTAAGTTTTTTTTCTTTTAAAGTGTTTTTAATTTATAAAACATTTTATAAATAAAATAACTAATGATATAATAGTTAATACAAATACTAGTTTATACAAAATAAAAATAACGAATTAAAAAGTATCGCACACAACTTTGTTTATATGCTAATTATAAAACAAAATAAATTTATTAAAAACTATTGTTTTTGTACTTTAAGGAGATTACTTTCAAAACTTTATTTATGTAATGAGATTGCTTTGGTATGAGCAATTTTGTTTTTGTGTGCCAACTTAAAAAACTTACGTAAGTTAAAAAGCAACTAATAGTAACAAATAATTATGTAAAAACTAAGAAATATAAATTAAGTACTTTTTCATGCGCTAATTATTTATTTAAATAATATTCACAGCCATAAAATCAAAGTTGCTCATACCGTGTTTTAAAAATAAGCTCTTGATGTATATAGTTTTAAATATTATAGGGCTTCCTCTTCAATCAACTGAGAAACATGAGTTTCAGAAAGGTATGGTAAAAGTAACCACTAATCATGAAACGATTCAAAATACAGATAAAGAAAATCTGCTACCTAATTAAAAACTGTTTTTCATTAGTTTTGTAAATATATGTAAATATAGTTTTAGGTTACAATATAAAAAAATTAAATATATATATAAAATTAACAAATCGCTCGGATATTGTGCTTTTTTTTTTTCTTTTTACACTTACCTAGTTTTACGGTTTCATACTAAATAAAATTGGTTAATCAAATAAGTTAATATGTACAATCGGGAAATTACTCATATCTCCGCTATTTTTGGAATATTTTGATAAGCAGATCAGCAATCTGTGGATCTGGGTTCGAGTCTCAGAGATTTTGTTTCAATTACACTTTCCTATTTCTTTAGTTGTCTTCAAAGTTAATATATATCCAGCAACTCGTATGCTACAAATAGTTTTGGGTAAATCATAAATGTTATTAATTTGCAATGTTTGTTTAAAGTATTATTTAAACCTAGCTGTCCGCACGCGTAAAATGTGAGTCTATGTTTCGCGCCAAAGTTAAAAAATTAAATATTACTTTTAAAAGAGAGTTTTTTTTTATAAGTTGCGATGAAAAGTTTCATGATCTGCCCATTAAGGGTTGGATTGTGTGCTACAATTGTAAGGCCTAGTGGAGAAGAGCATATCCTGAGGATTTGTCTGTGATTTCTGCACTTAGTTATTACAATTAGCATTTTATTCGTTATTACACAACAGTGTTTGTGATTATCCCAAAGTGTGTTCGGAATTACCCCACGTTCGTAGGGTAATTCCGAAACCAATGGTTTTATTTTTGCCCTGAACTTTTATTTTATAATAAGATATATAAAAATTGCTTATACAGCTTTGTGACTGAATAGTTAGACTATATGATAAGCAATAAATATGATCAATTTTACATAATAAACTTCAAAATAAAACTGGGACTCATAAACGTTCGACAAGTGCATATCATCCATATGTAAATGATTTAGTAAAACATCAAAATCAATCAA
Source organism: Hydra vulgaris (assembly GCF_038396675.1). Taxonomy (NCBI): domain Eukaryota; kingdom Metazoa; phylum Cnidaria; class Hydrozoa; order Anthoathecata; family Hydridae; genus Hydra; species Hydra vulgaris. Next base: position 6,231,880 of record NC_088928.1, on the reverse strand, counting down.
TAAAACGCGCATTGGTTAAAGTGCTAGAAGATGCTGCGTATGAACGACCATTTCTCATTAATGGTGTATTGTTTTCAATGCAAATCAGAAAAGAAAAACCAAGAAGAACCTGTTTTACCAACTGATAAAGATTTGAACTCAATCATAGTTAAAAATAATTGAACATAAAGATAACTAAATATAACTGAACATAATAATATCTAAATATAATTGAACATAATGATAATTATATATAATTGTCATAATAATAATGCTGTTCAGGAAGACAATAACTCAAATAAAAAAAAAACAGTTGTGGAAACTTTCGGTAAAATGAATGAATTGGAGAAATGTATTTTTAATAAAGCTTAGGAAAACATTAAAAATTCAAACAAGGCAAATACGCGACTACAAACAAAAACTTTATCTAAAGATTAGTATTGCTATTTTTTAAAATCTCGTTAATCTAAAGAATAACAATACTATTCTTATAAAAAAGTGTTATTGCAAAATCATAAAGGTGACGACATAAAAGATGGAAAACTTGTAAAGCCATTGATAGGACTATATCCGATAACTAATATTTCAAGTATTAATATTTGCATCCTAAAAAATGAAAAAAATGTAGAATTGAAAAAGAAGTATAACGAAACAAGTTAGTTCATATACAAAGAGAAAACCCTAAATAATGACAGAACTTAACTAGAAATCAATAACAAATTAACAATGATTATGTCAAAAGTGAACCAATTATTAAAGAAGTTGAATCAATCATTATAGTCATATTAACAGAGCTGTATTTTATGACTATGAACGCAGATAACTATACTCAAAATAAAAATGATATAAATGTTTCACATATAATAATTAAAAAATGTGCAACTTTTGGTATGAGAAAATCACTTGCTTAATAACTTAAATGAGCATTTAATATTTCTGAACAACTCAACTGGTATTTATTTTGATATTGGGGTTACAAAATCTAGTGCATTTATTTTACTGAAGCTTAAACAAACTTTTTATGTTTTATTTAATATATTTTCCTAATATTTTTTATTAATTAATATATTTTAATTAATATATTGTTTCATATAAACTATATAGTTAAATATCTACACCCATAACTGATGTACATAATTTATCTATGCTACACTCGTAAATAAAGTACATAATTTATGTCGCATCTTTGATATTTTAGTATCACAAATCTAAATTTTAATTGCAATATCTAATAAAAAAACCTCTTTTTTGTGTGCATTTTGTTGCAAATAACTTCAAACATGAACTCTCTTTATTATAAAATTTAACTGTAATTTAAAAGCTCAAGATTATTTAGTATTTTTATAGCAGAGGGGTATGCATGCCGCTCTTCATCTATAACTTGTAAACTTTATTGAATAAACTAAAGTTAACTATAGCTAACATATTTATCTCTAATTGGGTTGTATTAATATTCATTGTCAGTTTGAATAAAGAAGTTTGACATAATAGAGCTGTCGCATCGAATCAACTTTTCAATTTTAAAGGGGGTTGCCCAAGAAATTAATTGTTTTTTTCTGGGAATTTAAATGACCAAATTTTGTACTGTATGGATGATTTTAACCAAAAAAATATTTTGAAAATATTGGTTTTCTTTTATCCTTAATTACTTTATTTTATCGTTAAAATGAGGCAAAATTATGAATAGTTTTAAAACAATAGCTGCAGATACAAACATAGTAACTTCTCTTAACTTTCAAAATAGCTTCAATAGTAAAATCCATTTGTCATAAAATTTTTTTGACTCAATTAGTCGAATTTGTGCATCTATTAGTTTTTAAGACATAACATTATTTGTATAAATGTTAAAAGTTGGAATTTCATTTAACTCAAAAATGAAAATGGGGATATATAGGAGTGTATTAGATGTGATTTGTGAACTTTGAACCTTTTGTCACCGTCCGTGGAAGAAAAATTGAGTTGAAGTTTAAGCATTTTTTGATGTTTTTTTCTGAAGTCAAAGCAAGTTAAAAGCTTATTTTAAGGCAAGAACTTGTTATATTTTGTCATAAAGGTTTTAAATAGAAATATTGTTCACATTTTTACATGAGTTACATGCATTGTTTATTTATTTGAAAAATTTCGCGAGCTGAATGCTAAAGCATTTGTTTAGAAAATTTTAAGAAGAGCAAAAGTGCAACCAACATTTCTAAAATGTCTAATCAAGCAAAACTTCATGATGAAAACAGGAAACTGTATGTTTTCTTTGTTAAAGTAAATCCTTTAGACAACTCACTGCTGCTATGATTGAAAGCTGCCCCAAAGTCTTTGGCCGAAAAACCAACTTTTAAGATTAAAGAGTTCCAGTTGGAGTTTGTGAAAAATGTTGCACTATTCTTAGAAAAAAGAGACAGGTCAAGATATCCAACTTCCCTCTTTGCCTGATTATCATACAATTAAAGTTCGGCCAACAACAAGAGAATCAGTTTGTAATTGTTTGATCTGTTGTGTTGGGAAAGCAAGGTTCAAAAGTCAGAACCTGTCAAGCCAACTAACCCAGTTAATCCACCAAAAGAACTGCCAGTTGTTGAAAAACGCTGTTCTACATGCTTTTCACTGATTGGAGGTATTCCCTATGTCTGCACCAAAGTAATGCTTAGACAAAACTTACTTGTTGCAATTAAAGATAAAAAAGCTGCTCAGAGAGTGGCCGCTACAGTGATTGTCAACAAGACATCATTTCCTCATGGCACAGTTTGCCTTAGCCAAGTATTGGGAAGAAATCTTCCAGTGACTCCAGGCATAAATACTCCGACTAAAAATCAAAATTTTAGCATTTTTTAAATGAATGTTGATTAAAAAAATAGTTTTAATTTTTGGATCTTCAAGGCAAAGAGAACTTTTTTGACCAACATCCACTTGGAAAGCGTCTTGAACTTATAATCAAATGAACTTATAAAGATTGGAATAGTTGGAGGAGAAGGTTTCTTAAAAGTTTCTCTAGGAATAAGTGCCTTAGAAGCACAGAATGTCTCCCCGCCATCCAAAAAGCCTCTTTTCAAAGATTCAGGTGTAAAACCCCAATTGTTGGTAGCTGTTTCAGAAAATCTACCAGAAAAGTATGGTACTGTGAAACAAATTCTTGATCAATTGTGCCGTGAAAGGATGTCTTTTGTGTTATAATGTGACATGAAACTTGCTACCATCATCTGTGGCTTACAATCTCACTCCAGTGCATATCCTTGTACTTGGTGTTACATTGAGTCTAAGAATCTTCATCAGTTTGGTGAGCTTCGAACTTTTGTATCTATTCAGAAAGTTTCAAAAGGCCTAGCAACCATCCAGACTACCCAAGGAATCTTCCAAGCTGTTTGATCGATTACAATAGCAAACATTTATTTTAATGTCATTACTTGAAAGAAAGAGAGAGATATATATTTTCTTATGTGTGCTATATGTTGGAATCTATATATAAATCTAGATCTTTGTTGAATTAAGATAGTAATTTTGGTCATTCAGAAAAAATATTGAATTTTTTGATGAAAGTCAGACTTTCATAGCTAAAAATCAATTTATTGCTTTGCTTCCTAAATAACTTGTAATGTTTATGTTTTTGTTTGTCAATATTTGGTTGCAAATAGAGAGTTTTGATGCACAGTATACATAAATAAATGTTAAATTTTTTTTAATGGAGTCAATGAAATTTAAAGTCATTATTTAGAGCAGTAATAATAGAAAACTTCAAATCAATTTTTCTTCCTCGGACGATGACTGAAGATTTCAAAATCACTTCTAATACACTCCTATATATACCCACATTTTTTTTCGACAATAAATCGAAAACATTTTAATGATTGGCTTTGTTAGATATACTTATTTAAAATTGATCTTTAGTATTTGGAATAAAAATGTACAAAATTTTGATTTTAAATTCTATATTTTAATTATTTTATAAAGTTTTGACGAAAAAAAAAATGGTTTATTTGTAGTTGAATTAGACAGAACTTTTTTGTCAGAACTTTTGGAAGCCCATAAACAGTTAGCCACGCTAGTTCGTGTGTATATATTGCGTATAATATAAATATTTGCGTATATATTCGTGCTTGTCAAGTCAAGAGAAGTTAAAGGTAAAAGAAGTTGAAGTGAACGAGAGAAGATTTCACGATAAAAAGCGCTACTTTTTCAAGTAGTATTTAACTGTAGAAGCAAAAGAGAAAATAGAATGCCTACTTTAGATAGAATGCCTACTTTAAACCCAACATAAAAAAAAATTTTTTCGCTTAAATCGTTGGCAGAAATGTTGAAATTTCAATTCGATGCGTTGGTGAAACTTGCTGAAGTTAGGCTTCTAATTTACGGTTAGGATAATTGTTAATGTTAATTATTTAAGAATTTGGTTAATAAATTTGGTTGAACAAGTTGATTGATAAATAATGAGTCTTATTTTGTTTAATAATTGATAAATAAAGTTTATATAATTTTTAACTGAGTTATATGTATATATATTTTTATATATATATATATATATTTGTATATATATATATATATATATATATATATATATATTATATATATATATATATATATATATATATATATATATATATATATATATATATATATATATATATATATACACATATAGATATTGATACATTTATAAAATAAGACTTTGAAGAAATAGTTCCGATTTCTTTATCACCGTTTCTGAAAAATTGAACAAAAACGTTCGGAAAGTTATTTGCATTTCTGATCTCCACCTTTTATTCTGAATACCCACCTTTTATTCTAAACTTAAAGTACAATGTTTTCTTTTACGTAAATCAGAACTCCTCCAACTTGTTATTATTATTAGCACGTCTCTAGGACAAAATTTTATGAAAGATGAAGAGTGGAAGATGGAGAGTAGAACTATCTCGAAGATCTTTTAAAAAAGCCCAAGTTTCAGTTAAGGAAAATATACGTTAAATTAAAATGTTTTCAGTTTCTTATTATAAAGGTATAAAGTTTTCGAAAAATAATAGTAACTTTTTATAAAAAGAAGTTTTTTTAAGTGCGCGTTGTAAGTTTATTGTAAATAAATAAAATGTTTTAATAAAGTTTCATCAATTTATAACCAATTAAAGTTTTGTAAAAGCTAGTTGTTGTTCTTTCTTCTTTATCCTTTACTTTTAAAAACATGTTTTTTTATAAAAACTTTTATAAAAAATAATGTATATGAACGGGTACCCGGGTACCCGCCCGTTCGTTCAACGGGTATCCGGGCAAGCATTTTTGCGAATTTTGACAGCCTTGGTACTTAGTGTTTGGTTTTAAAACCCGGCATTTTTAGACCCGACGAGTCCGGGTCTAATACGTCTTTTTAACTTGCAATTTCAACAACAGCATGAAAGGATTTTTTGTTTACACGCCGATTTTTAAAAATGGATTTCGTATACGTTAAGGTAAATAAATTAACTTTTAGCCAGTTCAACGCCTAACGTAAATATATTATTTTATACTTTTATTATAATCTCAAACTACCAAATAAACTTGACATTGAAAATTTTTTTAAAAATATCGCATTTTATAAAATGCATGTAAATATACTAGCAAAAATAAACTCAACTCAATTAAAATACTTGCAAGTGTTTAATACAAAATAGAGCAACTATCTTTATTTAAAAAATAAAACTTTAAAAAAACTAATGCACTTAATGAATTTTCCGATAATCTTGAACGAATTCTTGTACGGAAGTTGGATGCTACAGAAAATGTTCTGTCGGAATTTGTTGATGTTGGTTTTATGGCCATTAACGCTTGATACAATTTTTCTAAATATACAGTTCTTTTTTTAGTTTTTAAAAATAATAAAATTTTTTTTTTAATATCAGCTAATTTATCTCCGCAACTTGGCAAAATTGGACATTTCGCACTTTCTAATATCTAATGTAGTTCTTCCTCTAGTGTTAATGGTAGTGCGTTTCCTGTAGTATTTTCGTTATTTTCAGCTGAATGCCCCTGTTCATGTGTGTTTTGCTGTTCTTCATCCTCACCAAATAATCTCTTCAGTAAATCTGTTGTAAATAATTGTAATTTTTTTGAAGACATAGTACCATTTACAAAAGAATCTAATAGCTCTACTATTTCATAGTTTTTACGGATATTTATTCGAGTTTTCATAGTCATTAATAGCTCTCTACTTAAATTACTATTGGATTCTTTTAATTTTCTTAACATAAAATTAATTGCTAATCGGGCTGTTGCAAGATTAGCATCGTCTCTGCTAAGAGCTTCAACAGTTAATTTAATAGGCTTTAGAGTATTTTCCAATTCATTTAATAATTCAATATTAATATTTTCTACTAAATGTACACTTCCAATATCTTGCAGAGCTTCTTTAATGATATAAAATAATTTTAAAAATCTAGATATTATTTCGATCATTGAGTTCCAACGAGTTCTTACGTCTAACACTAGCAGAAGTTCATTACCTAAAACTATTTTGATCTTTTCTTGCAAAATATTATTTCTCACAGAGGAACTTTTAAAAAATTTAACAATTATACGAACACTTTTTATATTTTCTTCCACATTGCCTAAATTCGTTAATTCAACTTGTCCGTACTCTTCAACGTCACCGTCGCTCTCGTCAGAATAATAATTTTCATCTTGATCATCATTAATGTCATCTTGACCATGGTCATTTCTATCTCTATCAACGTCATCTTCATCTTGCAAGACCGTAATACTTTTCTTTTTATATAGTACATCACAAACAGCTAAGTGTATAGTGTGATTCAAACACAAATTATAGAGACTAGGAAATTCTCGTCCAAATTATATCATTACACTTGCACCGTCGCCGGTTGCACCAGCTATATGTTTTTTAAAAATTATTATTACATGTGTTTAAATGTTGTTCTACTTTTTCAATTAACTGTACAGCTGTACACGAGTTAAAAATTCTCACTAAACCCAGATTATAAACTTCAGAGTCAATTCCATGCAAATTGATATTGAGTTATAATCTTCCTAAAGCTCTTTTGGCTTTAGGAAGATTATAACTTGATTTTAATAAACTTTCACATGTAAAACTAGACTTTGGAATCGCCCTAACTGATATACCATCATAAGCGGCCATTTTAAAGACAGCTTTCGTGCGACGGCAACAAAAGTGTCGATACTTTTAAATCGTTTGGTGCCAGAATTTTCACCTATTTCTTCTCGTGTTGGTAAAGAAATTCCATGTTAAACTTTTAAATGTTTAATCGTTGATGAAGTATTTCTATCTTTGTTTGATATTATCGTTGAACACTTACTGCATTTTCCACTTTTCAGATCGGTACATAGTGTGAAATACTGCCACTCTTTGGAGTGCTTCGGCATAATGGGGCTGTAAAAAATGTTCTAGTAAAATTATGATATTTCGCTTTTTTCCTAAATAGAGAATTAATAAATTAAAAGTGCTTTTTTTTAAGTTTTTTAAATATGCGCTAAAAAAAATTAACTTACTAACTTCAATCTATTTAATCAAAAGTTTTTATATTAGCAAATGCTTTTAAAACATTTTCTAATATAGAAACATATTACATTAGCAAATCCTTTAAAGCATTCGCTTATTTATAAATACATTCAATTAGAAAAAATTTAAGTTATGAGTTAATTTTAGTGTGTATTCGGACATATGTGGAAACATACATAAACTTGAATGTTCTCAAAGCATCTAAAAAGCCGTCGCCAAGTTCAACTTAAAGTTAGATTCACAAACCCTACTACTATATTTTTCTAGAAAAGGTAGGGATCCAGCTCGACAACGCACCACTACTTAAGAAACAAGGCAAAACATTCAAACCATGAGACTCGCCGAGCCTTAAACCGGGTATCGGATCCGGGCATTTGCCCAAAGACTCGCCGAGTCCGAGTCCGGGTACCTGGAACCAAAAAACTCTAGATGTACTTATGTGGAAAAGAAGAACAAAATATTGTCAAGTTTTGTGAATTTTTTAAAAACGTTCACTAATAATTTTTTTAAAGAAATAATAATGAAGTTTGCAAAAAAAGGTTTACAACAATTTTTCTTTTTTAATTTCTCTGCATTAGCAGTATTTTTATTATTAGAATCCCAGGAAAAAAAGTTCTATAGAATTTCTATAAACTTTAGAAACATATGGTTTATAGAAATATAAAAAAAATTGTATAGAAAAGATTTTTTGTTACTACTTTCAATTAAAAGTAAAATTTTAATGGATGATATTATTCTAGAAGCAGATATTAGTTTAGAAAATGGAAATGTTAATAGGCAAGTTAATTGTCACAAAAATTAAATCGGCTTAGGCGAAATGAAATTAACAATCAACAAAATCCTATATATGTTACTTGTTACGAAAGAATGTATTGCAAGAAGTAAAAACTATTCCAGATTATAATTATTTAGGAGAAATGAATTATATTTGTCAGATTTGTGGTGCCAAGAAATTTCCTGATAAAATACATTTTTTGTTGCCATAACGGAAAGGTAGTTTTGTTGTAACCTTCACCATTTCAACAAGATTTATTTAAAGGAAATTATGCAAATCTGAATTTTTTTAAATATATCAGAAATTATAATACCTGTCTTTCTTTTACTTCATTTAAAGCTAATGTAGTTCAATCCATAAATTATAGGCCACCATGTTTTAGAATAAGTGGTCAAATTTTTCATTGTTCAGGTAATCTTAGGCCAAATCAAGATGTTCCACAGACATATTGTCATTTATACATCTATGGTCCGCTTGCAGCAGTAAATTTTAGAATGCAACAACGTGGTAATGATCTTTTCTTAAATGACTTAAATGATTATTATTGAAGAGAACCCATTTGCTCTTGCATTTAAAAACATGGTTGAGGTGGAAGATGAAGGAATTCATCAAGCAGCAATAGAAGGTCGCTCATTGTCAGTTGTAAAAATGTCTTTACTTGAAGGGCAAGATAGATGTCGCTATAATCTTCCTCACATAATGAAGTTGCAGTTGTATTGTGCAGTTGTAACTTCAAGTACTTTAGCTTTTTTTTTTTTTACTAGGAGAGTTGAAACAAAAACCAAGTATAAAAATATGATTAGTATAGTTAAATAAAGAAAGCATTTATATCTGTACCTTTAGAAGTCAAAGGTCGGTTTCAATTTCTAAAATGTGACATTTTAGAAATTGTTCAGGACAGAGGAAATAGTAAAATAATAAGTCTTTATTGACTTATTCTTGATGGTTAAGTTTATGTAATTTTTTCGTGTTTTATTTAATTTGTCTTAAAGCACATGAAATATAATTTTGACAAAAAAAAAAAAGTTAAATAAAAAAAGTGAAATTTTTTTTCTGGACAACAGACGTTTTTCCATTGAACATTGTGGGGACACCAGACCTTTTACATTGACCGAACTTTGTTTCACATTGTCGTAAGACAACAGTCTTTATACCTCTGTAGATACTGAAAAAACTAAAAAGGTCTCATACATAGCTCATTTTCACAAAAAACTGGACAACTGACCTTTGTCTTCTGAGGTACAGGTATTAAGATTTAAAGTTTAATTTATAATTTTGGTTTAGTTTATAGTTAGTTTTAGTTTATTTTTAGTTAGTTTTAGCTTCAGTTATCTTTTTTCTTACTTTAGACAACTATATGGAGGAAATGAGGAGAATAAGTATACAAATTATAATTTTATATTTATTTAAATATTATTTTATCGATTATTCTGAGGTATATTTTTTTGTCTTAAGTGTCTGGTAGAAACATAACCGGTATGGCTGTGTTTTATATTTTATATGCTTTGTATGGAGAAATATGTGCAATAGGTGAAAGAATTAGTTAATAAATATGACACATTTTTTTACTGTTTGCATTTTATTCATATTTTTATTAAAATAAATTTTTTCATATTTTTTCGCATTTTACACATATTTTTATTAAAATAAATTTTTTCACAAGTTTAACCCTTTTTAATTTACTCTCTCTTTTTTTTTTTTACATGTTATTAGCATCGTCTTCTGTTACCTGTGAAAATGGTGAGGTTATGCTTTATATTTTGATTAAATAAAATTGCAAATATTTATAACTTTTATTATATTCTTCTATTTGTAATTTTAGAGTTGTTAATATTTAAGAGCTTTTGTGATTTTAGATTCGGTAACATTTGAGCACTACAGAAATTATTGCTCCCAGCACCCAGGGTCTTTCTCGGAGAAGTCCTCCAATAAGTGTTGTAGTAATGGTGGTATGGATGAGCGCTTCTTCAAATGGAGGCTATATAAGGCTTTCGGCTATATTAAAATTGGCAGCCGGTTGTGTTTGAAATGGCGATTTTATTTAAATTTATTTGTGATCGTATTTATCATATTAAATGTTTTTTGGATTCGATGCTAAATTTGATTATTAAAGCTAATGATCGATGATTGAAGCTTTTGAACTAATTTACCTTAATCATCTTTATTCGTTTCATCAAAATTCGATATTTCAATCACTTTTATTCAAAATAAAAGTTTGAGTAAATTATACTTAACCTTCTTCTGGTGTAAATTACCTTGATGATTTAATTTTAACTGCGGGTAAATAAAATCAGACGAAATAACTGGAAAATATAAACTGTTTAGTTGGATAAAAAACTTCTAATAAATATCCGTTTAAATATTCTTAAAGTATTTATAAATATATTATATTATAAGTTACATTTACAGTCTATTAATGGGATAAGATAAGTTATATATTTTATAATTAAATTTTAATATATTGAGATAAATAATACATTAAATATTTGCTTCACATTATACAAATAGATCATATTTTAGAACTTTTATCGTTTTTTAATCCTAATATATATTATATTATATTATTCATATTATAGTATTTTATTGTATTTTATGTATCATTTTACAGTATTTTATTTTTTCCCATGTTGTATTGCTTGCTGTATACTATATATCTCAAGTAGAGAACTCCTATATAATACAGGACTTTAATTTACACAATAATATCAATATTCATTCCTTTGATCCTGTAGTATCTACCATATTATCTTCAATTTTATCTATATTAAATATTAAAATTTTATTTAATATTCAATAATCCATATAGTTTAATATCTAGTTTGTTTATCTACAGCTTCTAATAAACCTCACATATCCCATATATCTACTATATCATCAAAACTAACTTTATATATCTTCAAAACTAACTTTATATATCTTCAAAACTAACTTTAGTCTGTATCAAAGTATAATTTAGAGTTTCTTAATTATTTGAGAAATCTTTAGCATTTTTAAAATACTAATAAATTATCTTCAGTATTCATTATAAACTAAATATACTCAAAAAGTAAACAACACTTAAATTATTGAATATTTAATACTTTAAATGATATAAAATGGACATAAAGTTTCCCTGTGGTATCTGTTTCAAATCAGTTTCAAGTAATCATAAAGCCATACAATGTGATTCTTGCAACAAATGGATCCATATTAAATGTAGCGGGATGACTAATAAATGCTACAATTATGTTGTGTCAGAAACAGGCAATTGGTACTGTTACATATGTTTTCAAAACACTCTACCATTCTTAAATCTTTCTGATAATGAACTCATGCTTACAGTAAATGGTGCAAATAATTTCAAACACATCTAGCAATTTGAAACAACTCCTGATCAGAAAAATCTTTTTAAGAATCTTAACAAACTTAAAATAAATTGTATATACTAGTAATGCAACTGAATACAATCATGCCATTAATAAAGATTCTAAAACTTTTGTTCACGTTAACATATCATCTTTAACATTCTATATTGATGACCTTAGATGTCTGCTAGCCCTTATGAAAAACAAACCAAATATTATTGCAATATCTGAGACCCGTTTAAAGTAAAATCAAATTTTTAGAACTGATATTTCATTAAGTGGCTACACTGTTGAACATACCAAATGTTCAACAGAGGAGGGACACTTCTATATGTAAAATCAGACTTGAAGTACAAGTTGAGATCTGACCTTCAAATTTTAAAACTAAAAGAACTTGAATCAACCTTCATTGAAATCTTATACCCGAATGAAAATAATATCATAGTGGGATGTATTTACCGTCATCCTTGTATGTGCACAGATGAGTTTAATCTTTTAAACTATAACTCTTGTAATTTTGTATCCAGCTTTCTTGATTCCATGTGCTCTTTTTCTCTATTCCCATTTTTTACCCAACCAACTCGAATTACACCCCATTCCAAAACACTAATAGATAATATATTTTTAAACTTTTATGACCCTAATTTTGTATCTGGTAACCTTACAGTATCTCTTGCTGACCATCTTATACAGTTCATAGCTTTTTCTAACAAGAATATTAAACAACCACAAAGAAAAATATATTGTCGCTGTTTTAAACACTTTAACGAAAGTCTATTTCTCAAAGACCTAAAAGATGCTGAATGGCTACCACTAAGTCATCAAGTCACTTATAGTATCAATAATTTTTCATTAAAATTTCTAGAGCTGGTAAACAAAATACTTGATTACATGCCCCTTTTAATTTGTCTTCTAAGTATACTAATAAAACCATATCAAAACCATGGATTACTGTTGACATCATTAAATCGATACATATTAAAAATAAACTTCACACAAAGTTTAAAAAATGTAAAAATGAGAAATCAAAGGAAGAATACTTTCTTAAATTCAAATATTATCAAAATCAAATAAGCAACTTGTTGAGGTATTCAAAAAAATCATACTACTCAAAATATTTCAATGAAAATTTAAACAATCTTAGAAACACCTGGAGAGGAATAAAAAGGATTATTGCTATAAAGCCAAACAGCCATAACACAATCGAAAGTTTTACTATAAATAACCAAATAATAACTGATAATGCCCTAATCACTAACTCATTTAATGACTACTTTTCCACAATTGCAAAAAATCTTTCTAAAACAATCATCTCTCCTGGGCATAACTTTAACCACTAACTAAAAAATAAAAGTCCTAACTCCTTTTATATAACCCCTGTTACACCACAAGAAATAAATGATTATATATCCAGTATGAACCCTAGAAAAAGCACTAGGTCTAATAGCATTCCTACTCAAATATTGATCTTAGCATCGAAAGATTTAAGCTACCCTTTTAGCATTATGATGAATAAATCATTCGAAACTGTAGTGATTCCTTACTTGTTTAAAGTTGCTGAAGTTGTACCTATTTATAAAAGTGGATCCAAATTAGATCATTGTAACTATCGATCTATATCTTTACTTTCAAATATTGGCAAACTAATTGAAAGATTCATTTTTAACAGACTAGAAAACTTTTTAAATCAATTTAATAGTCTGTATAGCCTTCAATCTGGCTTCCGCAAAAAGCACTGTACAAATCAAGCACTCATTGATATAACTGAGACAATACGCGAAGCCCTGGATCAAAAAAAGTTTGCTACTGGAGTGTTGGTTAATTTGCAGAAGGCGTTTGATACTGTTGATTATGAGATTTTGCTGTCTAAATTAAATCATTACTGTGTCAGAGGAGTTGCTCTCAAATGGTTCAAGTCGTACCTGTATATGCGCTCTCAGTTTGTAAGCATTGGAAACACTTCCTCCAAAACTAGGTTTACATGTATTGGCGTTCTACAAGGTTCAATCTTAGGTCCTCTACTCTTCCTCGTTTACATAAACGATCTACACACATGTGTAAAATTCTCCAAAACAAATCATTGTGCTAATGATACCAATCTTCTTATTATTAGTAAATCTCTTAAAAAACTAAATTAAAATCTTAATCATGACCTTGCATGTTTGGTACAATGGCTACGATCAAACAAAATTTCTTTAAATACCAAGAAGTCTGAAATAGTGATCTTTAAATCTCAAGGCAACAAAATTACAAAAAAACTTAATTTCAGAATAAACGTTAAAAAAATTAATACTGTAGATAAGATTAAATATTTAGCCATTAATTAGATGAAAATCTATTGTTTCACCAACAAGTAAAAGCAATATCTTGCAAACTAAGTCGAGCTAATGGAATGTTTTCCAAATTAAGGCAATTTGTCAACTACGAAACACTGATAAATATTTAGCATGCTATATTTAATTCCCACCTAAGGTATGGTTGCATAATATGGGGGCAAAGTTCATCTACTCAAATTAAAAATTTGATGAAACTTCAAAATAAATCTATACAAATAGTTCATTTCCAGCCAAGTAATTTTAATCCAGATTTATTGTATAGTTTATCAAATACTTTAAAGTTAGATGAACTCATCTTCTTGTTAAACTGTGTTTTTGTGTGGGATATCATTCATAATACCATGCCTATTGCTTTCAACATCTATTTTAAATTCACAAGTGATATACATAATTGCAAACATAGATCAACATCTTGTTATAAACTAGCTCTACCTTAAAAAAAAAACTAGCAAATATGGTATTCAATCTACTAAATACCAATCAATTCACTAAATACCAATCAATTCACTTAATAAATACCAATCAATCAAATATGGTATTCAATCTACTAAATACCAATCAATTCACTAAATACCAATCAATTCACATACTAAATACCAATCAATCAAATATGGTATTCAATCTACTAAATACCAATCAATTCACCAAAAACCAATCAATTCACTAAATACCAATCAATTCACATACTAAATACCAATCAATCAAATATGGTATTCGATTTACTAAATACCAATCAATTCACTCTTGGAACAATCTGCCACTTTCAATAAAAATAAATCTCCCAAACATTACTAGAAACGCTTTCGTTGCCAATATCAAAAAACTTATCCTTCAGAAAAACACTCAATAAAATTCTAACACAGCATTTTCACTATCTTATATCTTCAATTAATTAAATCTATTTTTCTAAAATATAACAGCTTTTAGTTTTCCCTTATTTTAAATCTATTCAGTTATCTCTTCTACTACTCCATACCCTTCCGTTCCATATATGTACATGTTTGTATCAACCTGATTGTGCATTGTGTGTATGTATGTGTATATGTATAATGTGTTGCCTTATTTATTTATATGTGTTTATTTACATATATGCAAATGTGTGATTATGTATATGTATGTATTGTGTGTATGTTTTTATATATATATGTTTGTATATATGTATGTATGTATGTATGTATTTATGTATGTATGTATGTATGTATGTATGTATGTATGTATGTATGTATGTATGTATGTATGTATGTATGTATGTATGTATGTATGTATGTATGTATGTATGTATGTATGTATGTATGTATGTATGTTTGTATGTATGTATGTACGTATGTATGTGTGTACGTATGTATGTGTGTATGCATATGTGTATGTCTGTATATATGTGTATGCAGTGCCGTGGCTTGTGGATTTAGGGCCCCCCAAAATGGCCCCAATTTATTTTTTATTTTTTCTAAAAAAGTGGATAAATTTTACAGATTACGTCAAAACAGCTGGGTACCTGAAATATATTAACGTCGCCATTCATAAGACTAAATGCAATCAAATTAACGCTTAAATTCAATTAGATATATTTTATAATTGTTAAATTGATATAGAGTTACTAGTGAAGAGTTTCTTTAACTACTGTAAATGCATTATGCAGATAATAGAAGTACGTCGCAAACCATCAAAAAAAGGGTTTGCGACGTGTTTTCATGCTTGCAAACTCATTTATTATGCCTTCATAACTTGATGTTCTTGCAACCTGATTCTCAATAGACAGCATTGCTAAGGAAGACAAACGTTCATTGACCATTGTTGACCTATTTAAAAATACAAAGAAATAAAGCTACACGTATTTATGTATAATGAAGCAACATTATTTATACTAACCTATGAAATGTTTTAATAAGTTTTAACTTGTTGAAGCTACGTTCTGCACTTGCAACAATAACTGGTAAAGTAAGAATGATTTGTAACGCAATAACTAGATTGGGATAAGTTTCTTGCAGCTCATAAGTCATATGCAGATTTTAGGAGAGCATTTTTTCCCTCCTTTATAACTATGACAAAACGTTTTAACTCCGATTCTAAATCCTCAGAATATATATCAGCAAGCTTTATTTGCAAATTTTTGCAATAAGCAGACAGAGAATTTTCATTACAGGCTTTGATAAGACTCTCAGATTGGTAAAGAAAGTCATAAAGCTTTGTGATAATGCTGATCTGTTCAAAACGCTCTTTTACTGATGCAATTGACATATCAATTAGTGGCAAAAAGAAATCTGCTTTATACTGATGTTCAGGTTGCCAAATGTGATCAGCACACTCGTATGAATAAATCGAATTTTTTTTTCTTGAACGCACCTTTGAAAAAACCTTTTCAATACCCAATACTTCTGCGATTTCTGATGCCTTAACACGTGCGTCAGAAAATCCATTTTTGCGATACTCATAAAGAAATTTCCACGCATGATTTTAAAATTTCCCATCGAGGAGGAGACGATGAAAAGAGCGTGTATAACCTTGAAAAAACACCAAAAAAAGAAATTGCACTGATGTATGACAGTGCACCATCAACAATAACAAGATTGAGTGAATGGTCAGCACATGAACATAAAAGGCCTTAGGATTCATTTTCAGAAACCTTGCTTGAACACCTTTTACTTTTACTTTCGTTTTAGCACCATTATTGTAAGATTGACCTCGACAGTCAAAAATATTTAGATCCCAATTTTTTTCCTGATTAAAAAATGCATTGAAAAGCCCTTTTCCAGTGGTATCATTTACTGTGAGATGTCCAAAGAAATTTTCGAAATGTCGATACCTACTCCAGGAGTACATGTTACTGATCGCAGAATAATGCTCATTTGTTCTTTGTGCGAAACGTCTGGCGTACAATCTAAAATAATAGAATAGTATTTTGCCTTTTTTACCTTAGAAAGGTTTTTGAATTCAATCTCCCTGGCTAAAAGTCTAATCAACTCGTTCTGTGTGTCATTGCTCAAGTAGTGCTTCTTGGTTTCTGTGTCCTGGATTCTTTGCATAAGCTCATTGAGAACGGTATCATACTTAGCTAGTAATTCAAACACCCCAAGAAAGTTTCCATTGCTCTTTAAACCAATGGCTGTGTCTGAACCACGGAATGCAAGATTTCTTGCAGAAAGAAATAAGGTAATGTCTAGTATCCTTTCTAACACAGCCCTCCAAAATATCCGCTCTTTATGAAGCAACTTTTGTTGTTTCTCGTCTATGGTAGCTTGATTTGCAATGCCTGCATTACCAAAATTGAGGAAAAAGAAATTAATTAAGAAAAAATAAGTAACAAAGCAATAAATTAAAGAAAGTATCAATTAACCTTTTCGTAAAGTCATCCATTGTTAAAAGCACTTGAAATGTGCACTGCATGTTTCGTGTTCTTTAAGTTTTTTGACAAGCCTTCCCAAGTCTTCATTCCTTGTCGGAATGGTGAAGAAGTTATCCCAAAAAGTTTGCAACAAAAACAAAACACTTTATTGCTGTTCAAAGAATATATGAGCCGTGTGCGTTCAAAGATTTCTTCATGCTTCATCTTGCTGTTATAATAATTCAGTGAAAATCGTCTTCTTTCTAATTTGTATGGAAAATCAATTTCGATCTTTTTGAAACCACGTTTAACAAGGTCAAACCTCTGTGCGTCAGAAACATTACTGGCCACTCAGAAGGATCATCACTGAGAAAAATAGGCGGAATTGTTATGCTATTTGACGTAAACTCGCATATCAACCTATCTGACTCTACTCTAGTATTCAAATAATGACAATCAGAATTATTTGTAGTTTCTGTTGGTATCGAAACACCACTAATAATAAGTCTGAACTAATGGTTTCAAAAAATGTGTTAGCTTGGGGTGATTTGCGATTTCCTCCCTGGCTGCAGCTTTTTCTCTTCTCTTAGTGGCACCACTTTTCACTTTTTTCATACCAATAAATATATCGTGATATACTATCGAAATATTTTTATAAACTTTTGGAAACCTTCATTGTTTGTTTGTTTTTTATATAAAAAACTAACAACGCATAATAATAATAATAATAATAATAATAATAATAATAATAATAATAATAATAATAATAATAATAATAATAATAACAATAATAACAATAATAATAATAATAATAATAATAATAATAATAATAATAATAATAATAATAATAACAAAAAAATCAGTTCAATGATAATGGCCTTATAATCATTTGAACTTTAAAATAAACAAATGCAAAGCGTAGTAGTTTTCCAACGCTATACATTTGTTTCTTTAAAAACAATGCGTATGATCTAATTGAAACAAATAAAAGACTTTTTATTTCATAGTTTTAAAGCAAAAGTAATAAATATAGCATAGTAATAAAATAAATTATTACCGAGATAAATTGTGAATCGCCAAAAATAAAAAAACGATTTATAATTTATAAATAAATAAACATTGAAATATGTAATTTAAATACAAATAATAATATATTCGCACCTAATAAAATATGCTAATTAGAGAAATATATTTCTTCGCACTATTGGCTGTTGCTTAATGGTTTCTCTTTAACGGTTTGACAGATTTTTATAAAGCTCGCGTTTTTCATAAAATTCGGACCTTGGGAGTTAAACTTTTTATTTTCTTTTTTTTCTACATGAAAAATATTAGTGCTTTTTTTCACGCTTGCTTAATTTTGGTAATATCGTGTTTAAAAGGCCATGTTTTTTTATTAATATTAACAGTAACTATATATATTTAAATATTCTTATTATAAAAAATATAAAAAAAAAAAAATTTAATTACAAAAAGGACCCCTAAAAATGCTGCCCCCCCCCCAGTTGGGGTGTGTGAGGGAGCCTAGCCACGGCTCTGTGGACATCATCGGAAAAGAATCAGCGCATATTCTACAAGCCAAAGTTAATGACATTAGAGTTGGAAAGAAGGTTTCGACACATAAACTCACCAGAGATGCTAATCTAAATGAAGACATTACTTCATGAGTACGCACGGTGATTTAAGTGTAGGATGTTATTGTGAGCATGCGCATTAAATTACACTATATAAAAAATAATATAAAATGCGGAGCAGTTTTCCGTAAAAACTAAAAACTTTAGTGATTGATTTGCTTTCTAAATATCAAAAAAAGTCAAAACAATTCATAAATCAAGGCATTAATCAATTCATAAATCAAGGCATTGTAAACATTGAGCTTTAAATATATTATTTTATGCAATAGTTATATTATTTTAGTCTTCGCAATTAGAAAAAAAAAAAAAGTTTTTAAATTATATAAGTGATAAGCTCTTTATTAAATTAAAAAAATAATAATAATAAGTCATTTTTTTGCTTAAAATAATTAAGTTTTTAAGTGAAAAAAAACAGCATTCCCTACAACTATTTAAAGAATATCTTGCGACTGTAAATTTTTTGGATAAAAATTAAAACATATTCTTATTCTCGATACTGTAAGGAAATATTTTATGTTAATCATTTTGACCAATCATTTTTTTAAATCGAGATAATTTATATAACGTTAGGCAAAAATTATTTAATTTTTTTGACTAAAAAAAATGTAAGGCATAGCTTACTTATGCCTAATGGTTAAAATCAATGTCAATTTGAAAATGAAATTTAAATTAGGATTTTGTTTTTCTTTTAAACTTTTAAAATTTATAATAAATTTTCAACTAATTCTAAAATTCTTTTACAAAAATATTTGTAAAATTTTATAAACTCATTTTTCTTTATTTTACAATTGGCTTTATATCTTTTGCTTTAGGGTGATTTCTTAAAAAATGTTCTTTAACAGTGCCTTCTAGCCGACTACAACCCGTCATA
This sequence comes from Hydra vulgaris, assembly GCF_038396675.1. Taxonomy (NCBI): domain Eukaryota; kingdom Metazoa; phylum Cnidaria; class Hydrozoa; order Anthoathecata; family Hydridae; genus Hydra; species Hydra vulgaris. Next base: position 6,212,139 of record NC_088928.1, on the reverse strand, counting down.
TGCCAGAATAATCTATTAAGATTGTTGAATTCGGCTTGTAAACTTTCACCACCTTGTTCACCATACACACCGATTCCTAATCTTCATTTTTCGATAAACTGATATACGTGGTTTTCAAGCAAATGCATTTTAGGTGTTACAGAAGCATCTGGCCATGTAAATCTATAAAATTCCATGAGTTTTTTGATTGCTAAATCTAAAAGTTGACGAGATTTTTCATTATACAATACAGAAAGAAAAATAATACTCAATAATATCATACTGTAAAAATAACAAGGGGTAGTTTAGGTTTTATAATTTACAATCAAGAGTAAAATCGAAAAAGTTAGTTAAATATTTACCAAGCAATATTTATCATTATCTTTGAAATAGGGTTAAATATTCATAATATTATGACAATTAGAATAATATGAAAATAACTTTTTAAATTTCTGGCACACATCGATAGATAGTAAGTGAACAGCGGTATCTATAAATCCAAGGTCTACAACTAGTTTTGGAATCGAATTTCATAAGTCAAGCAATGGTTGATGCTATAAATAAAAAAATATCTAAAAAAGTCAAAACAATTCATAAATTAAGGCATTAATCAATTCATAAATCAAGGCATTATAAACATTGAGCAAATATATTATTTTATGCAATACATTTTTCTAATATATATAATAAAACAGTTTGTTGTATATACACATATATGCATATATATATATATATATATATATATATATATATATATATATATATATATATATATATATATATATATATATATATATATATATATATCTATATATATATATATATAGTATTAAAACAACTACCTTAAGCATTTTGTGAACATGGTTTCCTACAAAACATTTCCCATAATAGGGTTGCCTTTCAACTTTATTTTCTTTCAATATTTCATCTAGTTTTTGAATACATGGTCCTGACACTTTATCTAGTTTGTTACATTTATGCAAACATTGTAGTTCTATTGACTAATAATATGTTTTTAATTAAACTTGGTAGACAAAATTTACAGACATTTAATCTTTTAATTATATTTGTATAAATAAACAAAATTATTGATAACTTAAAATAACAAAAACTTCATTCTCTTTATTAAATTGTATTATCCTAGTTTGAGCACAGTTTTAAAGCAAGTTTTATCTATAAATTTTGATTAAAGTAAATTTAATGATTCATATTTTTTACTGAAAAACAATACCTTTTTGTTTATTCTCAATTCATAATAAAGAATTCTTGGTTTATATATTTTCAAAATATCTTCTGCTCTTTCTGCATCACGCAAAACTTGTATTCCAACTGTGTCTTGGAGAAGAGCAATTTTTTCAAGACAATCTGTAATAACCCTATTCAAAAGACTTGATTGGACATGCATGGAAATAAACTTGTCAAATTCTGCTTTATCAATAGTTTTATTACTTAATGTAAGTTCTCCAGCAAGTTTTATATCAATTAAATGACACTCGCCTTCTAACATAATAAAAAATTTCAAGAAGATGCCCAGAGATATATGTAATGCAGGCACTGCAACCTGTTAAAGTTAATAAAAACAATTGTAATAATTTTATAGCATAGCAGCATTATTTAAATAAAAAGAACTAATTTACTTGATCCAGAGGAATATTAAACAAAGATTGATCAATAACATTGTTGAATAGCTTTGCATTCTTTAAAACTCCTCCAAAACTCTGAAAAGACTCAAAGTTATCTCTTAAAGAATAAAGTGTTCTATGTGAAACATTATGTTTTCGACTTTAGGAGTTATTTTGATCTCTTCCTTTGTTATGTCACAAAAAAGGCAGCAGTGTCGACCTTGAAATGAAGAAAAAAAGGAATAAATAATGTGTTGTATGACTGATTAAAAAAATAGTTATTTACTTGCAGAAACAGATTTGTTAGGATAATTATTTATTTCATAGTAGAAAAAAAACTTACCACTAGCTCCTGTGATTCCATATACACTACACAGAAAATCGTAATCTCTAAACATAAAAACACGACAATGGTGATTTCTAAACCAAAAAGGTTTTTTATCCAAGACTTTATGGGAATAAATATTTTACAGCTTTGATACAGTAATAACATCCTAAAACTAATTACAAAGTACCCACCCAAACATGTGTGAAAACTTAAAAAAAAAAAGTAATTTGAATTGTTCTGAAATATTATATTTTATTGTTCAGAACAAATATTAACCGTGACTGCTGCGACATATTAACTTACTTCCAAACCATTTTTTGCATCTCATCAACTTGCTGTGTATATCTAGACAGTCCAACTTTCAGATTGACACAATAGTCTTTTGCTTCAAAAGTACTAAACACAAAACTATTTGATTTTGATATATATATATATATATATATATATATATATATATATATATATATATATATATATATACTTATCTTAAACAAACTAGTATAAAGATTAACTTTTATTTTTCTAGTAGTTTATAGATTTAAGTGTTTACTAAAAATATCTCAAATTAATGAGCTATTACTTTTCCATTAGATTTAGTAGGTTTTCTATATTTTGTGGTAGGTGGTGGATATAAGCCTAAGGAGCTAGTTTAATTTCAAAAACAGATTATTATTTTCATTTTGAAATGTAAATGGACCATCTAAAACAACTAAATCATTTCCAGCCCATTCTTTGGCAACAACTCTTTGTTTGTTGTTTGAAGCAGTTTTAATATTTTCCGAATTTAACCACCTTCAATAATAATATACAAGCAATAAGTTTTGCAATTATAAACAATTGTAAAAATGAACTACAAGTTTTCAAATAAAAAACGAAATTACAAAAAGTATTTTAAGTTCCATATTTATATTTACCAAGCCATAGTTTTCAATTTATTCCAAGGAATACCCATATCAGCTTTTAAAGCAACCGTTTCTTCTGCATTTAAATCCACTCTTCCAATATTGGCTTTATTTAAAATTTTATTTGCTTCATCATTATCATATGACTTTAACATTACAGCTGTTTGACATTCTTTAGAGTCCTGAGAACTACCAGCTGTATGGTTGAATTGTTCCAATAAATATTTCTGTCTTTTTCTTAGAGAGCTATTACTACAGTTTGCGCTATCTTTATAGGCTTTGGGAGCAGAAACGAAACAAAGTGACTGTAAATTAAACAAAACATTACTTCAAATAGAAAATAAAATAATATTTTAAATTTTTTTATAACTTATATTTAATATTAAAAAAACTAAATCAAACTGATTTACTCTTGCTTAAAATATAGATTGCATCAAAATGATATAATAAAGATTAAATACTACTACATGTCTAATAATTACAATTATATCTCGCATAATAGAAGAGTAAACACTATTTAACTTGCTATAAAGTTAAAACATATTTCTTACCCTAGGCCCACCTGATGAAAATTTTATTGTAGATGTTTTGGACTGATTCAACTTTTTTTTAAGGATATGTAAAACAGCATCATTGACTTCTCGTGGGATTTCACTTGTGTAAGTGATTTGGTAAAAACTGTTTATACTAACTAATTGGTCATTTTCATTTATGGTGTTATTTAATAATTTTATGCAGTCGTGATTTTCAAAATTTCTGTCTTTTAAAAATACTTTTTTGTCACAAATCTTGCATATAATAGTTAAATGTTTTATATTTTCAGATATATGGACAGAATATGATAGGCTGTCAATTGTGATGTTAGTTTTACATAATGGACAATTTGAATCATTTTCTAATTTATCTTTAACATTTGATAAAATGCACAAGCTACAGAATGAGTGTTTAGCATGACAGGCTGATTCATAACTTCCCCACAAATCTTACAAATGCATAAAGTAAATAAAAAATGCATGTGGATTTAGTTCATGGTTTAGTTCTGTTAAAATTTCTTTATCTTCTTGTATAGGCAATGAATCAAGAAATGATTTTATATAAAGTTTTGTCAATTTTTTAACCTTTCCTAGCCGCTTAACATTAGATAGAGGTTTTCGACCAGGAATACCAAAAATACATTTGCATTCGACTGTTGGACATTTTACCCAAATTTTTGGAGCTTTGAAAACTTTACTGCCTCTATTTTTGATGTTTCTAAGAGAAGTATAACACTTCATGCACATTTTCTCTGGATGAATACACTGAGAATGTTCTGATACATTTATTCTAAAAGCTTTATAAATTCGATCTATTTTACTGTCAGTTTTTAAACTGTCTTTTCCTAAAAGGTTTCCACATATTCTACATACTCCGGATAGTTTTTGTAGGTGATTACTCACCATATTTTACGGAGTTTTTTTCGTGAAACCTACCCTATTCAAAAACATTATATTTTCTTATAAAAAAATGACTGGTAATAGGGACTATATTTTTTGAAAATATAAAAAGAAGGGGTATTGTTAACAACTTACCAAATCTTACAAAAAATTTTAGTTCTTCTAAAATACAAATGAATAAATGATGTTAATTTCGCTAAAAACAAAGCTTTGTTGATCCCAGTAAAGCAGTTTTACTACTTCAAATTCTAATAATTACAATACTCAATCAAGTTCATTTGTGATCGGTTTTGCTTTATTTTACAAGATCAAGTTTACCAACAACATAAAAACAAAAACAAACGGGCAAATTGGTAAGCACTGTATAATGAAAGCTTAACACAATTAATCAAATTAATGATATTTTTATATATTTGCAGCTAACGTATGCGCATAATAAAATCCCAAGTTTTAATAAGTATTGAATTGAAAAGAGATTGAGTACAGGGCTGAACGCCATCTGATGGAAAAAACTCGATTTAAGGCCGAAATGAAAAAAATTATTCTTGAGAAACGACTTTCCCAGGCTCACTTCCAGTCTATAACGCCTCAAAATGTTGAAACATCCCAGCCGAATAATCTTTGTCAGTCGGAACCACAGATAAAATATAACTATTTTTTAAAAAAATTTCAAATACAGAAACGTATACCTTGTTTGAAAGTTTAATTGTTGCGGCAAAATTGCTTAAAAATTTTTTATATTTTATTATAAAATTCTATGTGTTAACTTAACATTAAAAGAATCTGCAAAATTTCAGAGCTGCTAATGAGTTGACGGCTGGAGAACATTTTATATTTATTTGAATATAAGTTACTATCATTAGCGTCAGGTAAAAATTAAGGAAATGTCAACATCGGTTAATTCCGGCATATCTCATTTATCTAAACAGTACAATATAAGTAAATACAAACTTTTATATCCGATTCAAGCAAACTATACAAAATTTATTTGAACGAAACAGAATATAATAAACTAGGAAAAAATGCAAAATTTTAATTTCACTGAAATACATTTTTTAATTTACATTAGTTGAACAACTACAAATTTTGATCTCGGCGTGCACCTGTTTGAACTTCATCTTTAGTGTCGTCTCTAACTCGAAAGGACAAGGCTGTAAAAGGTATTACTAGAAGATTTTCTCCCTCATCTCCCACTTTAATGCACATGTTGTGAATCATAGAAGCACATACGATTAGTTTTGCCGCATTTTCCATTTTACGAAATTGAATTGGAATTTGTAGAGAGTAAAACCTGTGTTTCAAAATCCCAAAACATCGCTCGATCACATTTCTAGCTTTTCGATGTGCATCATAGAACCGACGCTTGGAAAATGTTTGGTTGTCACTGTAAGGTTTGATGAGCCAATTATTACAGGGGTAGCCTTGGTTACCTAAACTAACTGCTCCTGGAAAAATTGCTCACCTCGAACTTCAAAAGCGTCCCAAAGTGTTGATTCACGTAACACCTAAAAAGTTTAAAAAAGCAATCTAAATTTTTCAGAGCTAGCTAGTTATTATTGTACATTTGTTTCGTATACATTTGTATTTCGTATACATTTCGTTTACATATACGTATACGTTTACATATACGTATACGTTTCGTATACGTTTCGTATACGTTTCGTATACGTTTCGTATACGTTTCGTATACGTTTCGTATACGTTTCGTATACGTTTCGTATACGTTTCGTATACGTTTCGTATACGTTTCGTATACGTTTCGTATACTATTCGTATACTATTCCTATACTTTTCGTATACTTTTCGTATACTATTCGTATACTATTCGTATACTATTATAATTCGTATAATTCGTATACTATTTCGTATACTATTCGTATACGTAAACGTATACGTATACGTTTCGTATACGTATACGTATACGTTTACATATACGTATACATATACGTATACGTATACATATACTTATACGTTTCGTTTACATATTCGTATACATTTGTATACATTCGTATACATTTGTAGATTATAAATTTGTTTTGCTTTATCATTTTTTAAAACAAAATATTTTTTGATGTTTTAACAGACCAGATTTAGATAAGAAAGTTTTTATATGACTTAATATGATACACTTGTTTTTTACTTAGATGTTTATTTTTTTAAATATTGTTATTTAGATAATTGATGAAGTAGCTCAAATTCATTTATTACAAATTCAATAAAATTAAAACCTACCCTAGAATCATGCCATAGCCCAGGGCCATTAGCGTAAACGTAATAAATAAACAAATCTGGGCCACAAACGCAAAGAACATTCAAGGAATGGAACTGGTGGCGATTAAAAAGTGTATCTTCATCATTTGGTGTAGGGATGATTAGTATGTGACTACTGTCAATGTAACCACACACACTTGGAATCTGTGCCACAATGTAGAACTTACTGGGTAGACTGTCTACAGGATCAGGTCAATGAACAACTTCCTCTCGTCGACAAAACAAACTGCCCAGGACTGCATGAACTGCTCGATGGCCAGCGTTTTTTACAACACTATATCTATGTCGCTACACATGATAGAATGATGTAGTTCCTGAAATTAAGGAAGTCAATTTTTAAACTATTTTAAATACTATAGGGAAAAAAGCATATTTGAATTATACAAATGAGGAAAATTTCTAACGACACAAAAACCCACCAGTGTAAAATACTAGTTTTATAGAAACTCGAAACAAAAATTAACTTTGTTGGAATGTTTGCAGTCTTTTCAGAAATAATAAATTAAATTTATATAAGCCTCTTGAAACTTACATATTTAGTACATAAACTTTAACCGGTAAATTCAAGTCATCATTAAAAAAGAATAAAATATACCTAGAAAATGTAGAAATATTTTAATTTGATCTCGTGGGGATAACTTTATGTTTCTCTGACTCGCGCGAGTCGGCTCGGTCCGACTCGCGCGAGTCGGTTGTTAGAATTTTTGAAACTTGGCGAGCCGCTTGTTAAATTAACCCTAAAACCAAAAGTAAGCCATTTTAATAGTATGTTTATGCAAAACATGCGCATCGCGCTGATGTGCCACACACTCGCAAACATATCATGTGCGCAACACAATACACACATCATGTGCGTACGTAAAATACGAAGTGCTTGGCTCTTACTTGTGCGTGAATTACGAAGCTTGTGAGTGAAATACGTAACGTAAATACGCTTGTGAGTGAAATACGTAAAGTACGAAGTGCTTGGCTCTTGCTTGTGAGTGAGTCACATTTTGTGAAGCTTCGGCACACTGCACATGGTATCGCCCGAATTATTTCCTTCGTTACTTGTTACCACGTTATTATTTTTATAATTTGTTCGTTTTCTTCAGATTATATAGGGAATGCAAATTTTAACGAAAATAAAAAAATCGGAGTTCGGAATTCGAAAATAAATCTTTTCGGAATTTGGAATTCCAATTCAATAATATTTAATTATTGTTTTATTTGACTAAAATATGCTTTGAGGAAGCAGATATCGCTTAAAGCTGAGTCTCCGAGTCTCAATCGAACTTTTATACAAAAGTTATTAGCAACTGAGAAGGCTCGCTCAGACTCCACCCTCAATGTCGAAATCAAAAATTAATGAAGACAATGTACGCTTTAACCGGGTTTTTTTTTGAAATAATACCGAGCCGGTTGTTCAAAATTTGGCAGCCCACCCCTGTATATATGTGTGTGTGTATATATATATGCGTGTGTATATATATGTGTGAAAATATATATATATATATATATATATATATATATATATATATATATATATATATATATATATATATATATATATATGTATATATATATATATACTAAAAAAAAAACCATCTTGGCTTTAATTATAGCTTTACTTCCATGTGGTAAAAATTCTTGGCAACTTTATTAATTTTTAATACAATTCTGAAAAACCAAAAGCAGAATTTAATTATTTAAAACACATTACAAAAAAATTATTCTTGGTATTATAATTTGTATTACTTTGAAGTGCACTCTGAAGTTACCCTAACAAGAAAACAAATAGTTACAAAATATGTTGTTCTTTGTCTAAGCATCTCTCTTAAGTATTTCTATTAACAAACACTAAAGAAACAACTCAGCCAACATTGACAGACGGGTACCGCATGGTTTTTGTTTAGGCTTACGGGAACGGGACTTTAACGGGTAAATGTTTTGGTTTCCGGACGAGCCCCATAAGGTAAAAAAAGTAAGCAAGTTTGCTTGATTGTGTCTAATCTGGTTATTCTTCTTCTTCTTTTTCTTTTGGCATTTCCCGTTTAGGGGTTGCCATAGCGGATCAAACTCCTCTATTTAGCCATGTCATGAGTGTTCTCCACTGACACACCAGCCACTCTCATACCCTCCACCACTTTACACTGTATCCATAAACCTCCTCTTAAGTCTACCTCTCCTCCTCTTACTAAAAGTTCTATCCCCAAAACCTTCCTGCCAATATAGCTCTCCTGTTTCCTCTGCACATGTTCAAACCATCTTAATCTTGACTCTCTAACTTTATCTCCAAAACATGCTACATGTGCTGATCCTCTAATAAACTCATTTCTGATCCTATTCTTCTTCGTCACTCCAAATGAGAATCTAAATATCTTTATCTCAGAAAACTCCATCTCCCTCACCTGTCTCTTTGTCAGTGCCACTGTCTCCAGTCCATACAACATACAGGATCTATAGGACAGTTCTCAACAACCTGACAACCTTCTATCACAGATCACACTAAACACTTTTTGCTATCCACACCACCTTGCCTGCACTCTCTTCTTTACCTCTCTTTCACTTCCTCCATTACTCTGTACCCTCGAACCTAAGTAGGTAAACTCGTTGACCTTCACCAAATTAACTCCTTGTAACTGGATCTGTCCACCGTCTGCCCTCTCAATCACATACATGTACTCTGTTTTACTCCTGCTCACTTTGATTCCCCTGCTTTCCAAAGCATACCTCCATCTTTCCAAGTTTACCTCCACTTGCTCCCTACTCTCACTACAGATCACAATGCCGTCAGCAAACATCATAGTCCTAGGGACTCCTGTGTAACTTCGTCCGTCAGTCTGTCCATGACAATTGCGAACAGTAAGAGACTCAGGGCTGATCCCTGATGTAGTCTTACCTCCACTTTAAACCTGTCTGTCATTCCTTCTGCACATCTCACTGCTGTCACATTGTTCTCATACATATCCTGCACTACCCTCACATACCTTTCCGCTACTCCTGACCTCCTCATACAATACCACAGCTCCTGTCTCGGAGCTCTATCATAAGCTTTTTCTAAGTCTAGAAACACACAATGTAACTCCTTCTATCCTTTCCTGTCCTTCTCCATTAACACTCTCAGAGCAAACATAGCATCTGTGGTGCACTTAGCTGGCATAAAACCATACTGCTCAAAGCTGCTCACGGATCTTTACTTTTCTTCTAAGCCGAGCTTTCACTACTCTTTCCCAGATTTTTAGGCTGTGACTGATCAACTTTATTCCCCTGTAATTACTACAGCTCTGAACATCGCCCTTAATCTTGAAAATTGGCACAATTATGCTATGTCTCCACTCGTCAGGGATCTTCTAACCTTCCAAGATTCTGTTAAATAACCCTGTCAAAATCTCGACTGCTATATCTCCCAAACATTTCCATGCCTCCACTGAAATATCATCCGGGTTCAACTGCCTTACCACACTTCGTTCTCCGAATTGCAGCCCTTACTTCCTCCTTGCTCACCTGAGGAACCTCCTCATTTACAACCTCTGTCTTTTCTAACCTTCCTTCCCTATCATTCTCTTGATTCCTCAAAATACTCCTTCCATCTTCCCAAGACACTCTCCTCACGAGACAACACATTTCCATCTTTATCGTTAATCATCTTAACCTGCTGAACATCCTGCTCATCACGGTTTCTCTGTCTGGCCAAACTGTACAGATCCTTTTCCCCTTCCTTAGTATTCAACTTCTCATACAGATTACTATATGCCTTTTCTATAGCTTTTACCACTGCTCTCTTTGTCTTGCCATACACCTCCTTGTACTTCTGTCTACTTTCTTCATCTTGCTGAAAACGCTAATTCTTTTTAGCCAAACGTTTTCCTCTTAAACTTTCCGAACTTCCTCATTCCACCACCACGTCTCCTTGTCTATCTTCTTCTGTCTTGATGTCACCAAGTATCTTCCTAGCTACATCCATCACTGTATTTGACATCTCATCCCAGGTATCTAGAACACCACCACCCAAAATTTCCCTAAACTTTACACAACAGTCCTCATCCTTTAACTTCCACCACCTGATCTTAGGTTCTACTCACACTCTCTTCTTTTTCTTCACCTCCAAAACCATCCTACATATTACCATCCTATGCTGTTTAGCTACACTCTCCTGGTACCACCTTGCAATCACTAACTTTTTTCCGGTTTCTTCTCCTACATAGGATATAGTCGACCTGTGTGCTTCTTCCCCCACTCTTATACGTCACCCTGTTTTCTTCCTTTTTCTTAAGATAAGTGTTAACTATAGCTATCTTTATCCTTTTAGCAAAAACTATCACCATTTGTCCTTCTGTATTCCTTTCTTTAACCCTATACATGCCCATCGCCTCCTCATCACCATTGTTCCCTTCACCAACATGTCCATTAAAATCTGCTCCAAGAATCATCCTCTCTCCTATAGGAACCTGCAGAACATGTTTATGTAACTCTCTCCAGAATTCTTCTTTCTCCTCCATTTCGCAACCTACCGGAGGAGCATAAGCACTGATGACATTCATCCTCACCCCATCATTGTTGGCCAACAGCACCAGAGGCGGTCGTTGTTAACCCAGGCCCCGACCGATCCAGTGTAAAATTCCAAATTGTTGATACATTTGATTTGGCGCAGTTTTTACACTGAATGCCCTTCGTGACGCAACCCTCCCTATTTATCCGGGCTTGGGACCGGGACTAAAATACACTGGTTTGTGCATCCTAGTGGCTAGGTTAGGCTATGTTGCCTAATCTAGGTTAGGCTAATCTAGGTTAAGCTAGATTGGTTATTATTATTGGTTATTATCTAATCTGGGTATTATTAGGGCCGAAAGATTTGGGGATTTGACGGGTTACCCATAAGGTTCAACCTGATAATAAAAAAATCATTACAACATTTACTCAATGATTGCCATTTACAATTCGTATTGTGCGTGAATCAAAGTTTAACTTTTATGCATTATACTTTTTGTATACATTACATTTACATTATAATTAAAGAGATTTTTTTTTGCGGTATTTTTTCACTGTAAATATTCCATTGAGACAGTTTGCATTTTTAAAATGATCTTTGAATGTCAAAATATCTTTGAATGTCAAAAAAATTAGTTCATCATTTTAGAATTAGTGGTCAAAAACTAAATATTGTAGATAAATTAAAATATCTGGGCATATTATTAGATGAAAATCTTTTGTTCATTCAACAAATTAAGTCCATATCAAACAAATTAAGTCGAGCAAATGGAATGCTTACCAAAATAAGGCATTTTGTGAATTACGAAACCCTTGTGAATATTTGGCATGCTATTTTTAACTCCCACCTATGCTATGGTTGTCAGATATGGGGGCAAAGTCCATCCATTTATACAAAAAACCTTATAAATCTCCAGAATAAATTTTTAAGAATAATTCACTTTTAACCTAACAGTTTTAGTTCTGACGTACTGTATAATCTTACTAAAATTTTAAAGCTTGACGAAAAAAAATTCTCCAAAATATCAAATAGAAATGCCTTTATAACCCATGTAAAAAAATTTATTTTCAGTAAAAATTATCAATGAACTATCAGTTAAGCAATCACCCCCTAGTTATTCTCTATAACTAAATTTTTAATATAATAAAAGTAACATAGAAATAAATAAAAATAACTCATAAATAAAGATAAGAATAAAAATATAAAACCAAAAATAGAAATAAAAATATATAAAACCCATAAAATAGAAATAAAAATCTAAAACTCATAAAATAGAAATAAAAACATAAAACTAAAAATAAATCATAAAAATATATAAATGTTCATTTAGTCACAATCAAGTACCCTCATTTTCATCATCCTGTAAAGTTATATGGCTCTAAAATTTGTGGCACTACTAAACCATATAACATGTAATAAATAAACAATAAACTATTTTCTATGCAATCGTCCCGCTTAATTCTCTATAACAATTTTTTTTTTTTTTTTCTTTAATTCATATTCAACTTTTCTATGCTTGAAAAATGCTGGATCACAACAAAACTCCTATGACTTCTACTTCTTTGACTCTTCTTCCTTTCTTTCCTTCTTTTAACTGTTATATTTTTTGTTATTGATATTGTTATGATTTTTATATTTTTTTTTTTTTTTTTTGCGTTATCCTTATGATAATCACTGTAATATATATAGATAAATTATAGTAAAATATATACCTATATATAGTAAAATATATAGATAGTACTTACTATATTACTGTATTTAATATTATTATTACTATTTATTACTATTATTATTACTATTTATTTTTATTTATTTTTTATTACTTATTATTATTATTATGCTACATTTATACCATCATAGGTCTTTACGTGTCATCAGTTTATAACTGTTTGTAAATGTCCCACACGATTGTATATATACAGTTATTATTATTAAAGTGAAAATATATTGATTTGATTTGATTTGATCAATATATAAAGTTTTGTTTCTGCTAGTGATGGTAGTAACTGCTTTGAGGTTGGTCAAAATATTGGTTTAGTCAGAAGCATTTAAAAAGAGCAACGAGGCGAATGTTGTGATGGATAGGTTGTATTTAGACTGATGACTGATGCTAACAAAGTTTACCCACTGTTAGATAGAAATATTAAGTGTTTACTTATAAAAAAACTTTATTGTTATGCATTAACTGCATTTTTTATTCATTGATATTTTTAGACATTGATTTAAAACTGTACGCTTGTAATATTAACAATAATATCACAATATACATAATAATAACTTATACTTACAATACTTATACTTACAATACTTATAATACTTAACTTATGTTTACAATACTGATAAAGTTTTTATTGATATGAACTTTTGTATTCAAACTTTAATTATAAAACTTTAATTTAACTTAATAACCTTAACATAAATAACGATAACTAAAATAAGATCATGGTTATTATATAGATTATGACCATATGCTTATTTATCATAAATAAGTTATAATAAGTTAAACACCGTTTTTGTTATCTATAACTTAATTTTGAAATTTTGAGATAAAAATATCAAGTTGCAAATTAAAGGAACAAAAATAGGTCCCTTATGATTTGTATCTTATGTATATCTTGTATTTTGCAGCATGTTTAAGAATATTTCTGCTTCGTGCACACTAACTGTTGACTATATTTCCATAATGATATGAGTAAAAGTGACTTCAGCAACCAGAATGTATTTTTGATAAATATTAGAAATGACAGGTTAGTAAATGTTATTATAATAATAATGGTAATAACTTTTGTTTATTAGAATTAGTGAGAGACATATGTATGATAAACTTGCATGAACTTTGGGGGACAAATATAATAATTAGAGTAAATATTACCTTTGTTTCTTATCAATATTAGAGTAATGTAGAAAAAAATTATTTTTATTTAAAGAATATTAGGCATAATTCAATATTTTCTTAAGTATAAAATAAAAAAAAACACGTATTAAAAAAAAAATGTATTATAAAATAACAAAATAAGTATTCAAGTATTAAAAAAAACATATATATAATGATAAAATATATACATCACATTAACATATAAAATATATACATCACATTGGTCAGGTTATCCTGCTACTGGTAACATGTAACCCAGTACAATCTGCTTCATGTCCTGCTACCTTGTAGGATACGTCTTTTTAGGCAAAGGCTAGGAGATGCCAACTCTGACTTAGAATACCCCCTGCCTTGGGGTTCTTGGTTGAGTAAAGGCTAGCGATGGTGTCTCGATAAAAATACTCATCTTCTGAAGATGTTAAATGCATCCGGCTACTCTCTTGTAAAAGACCTCCTTGGCAAAAACTTAAGGAGTAAACTGTTTCTATCTGTTGACCAGCCTTGCACCCCTTCTTCATCTATTAGGCTGGCGCATATGTATTTTTAACACATTGTTTCCAGTTTAGGATGCTGAATGCTGAATCTTCTTGACTCAATGCATGGGTTTTGCTTGTGTCTCTGTTTTTATGGCTAGGCAACTCATTCCATTATCTCCTAATGAGAGTACAGCTCTAAAACTCAGTTTTATGGTTCTGAGGCAGGCTGGTAGTCAGGTTTCCCGAACTCTGTGGTAGCTCTCAGAGAGGCTGATTCCATCAACGGTTGAAAAATATCAAAGTATTAACAGTGCCATGTTGTGTATGGATGGTGTCCCTGTTTGTACTTTTGGTGTGCATTGCGGAGGCCACATTTGGAGCCCTTCATTACAGCTTAGGGTTTATTAATAGTAGTAAAGCAATTGCTTGGGCAGTGTTCTGAGTACTATCTATGCTTTAAGTCAAGTTCTTCAACAAATTTAAAAATGAATAAAGTACCAAAAACAATAAAACATAAAAAACCGTCATCATCACCTAGTTCTCTAAACCTATCATTCACTCATATATATGGTCTTTGAAGTAACTTTTCTTCTGTTGAGTCTTATTTCTTGCAAAGTTCACCAGACCTACTTGCTCTTCGTGAGACTAATTTGAGTTCAACTGTCTCATCTTGCGATCTTAGTGTTGATGGTTATCTTACTTTAATTCGTAAAGACTCCAATAGTCATATGTTTGGTCTGGGCATTTACATTCATAAGAATTCACCCATTTGTCGTGAAACTTGGTTTGAATCCACAGACTATTCTTTCATGTGCTTTCATTTAGCACTACTTCACTAGATTGCCTTTCTCTTTGTTCTATATCGCTCTCCTTCTTCTCAAGATTGCACCCTTTTTGATGTTATTTATAATCATACTGACCAAGCCCTCTCTCTTTATCCATCAGTTAATATAGTTGTTATTGGTGACTTTAATGCTCACTCCTCTAAATGGCTTGGCTCTAGTGTCAGTGATTCTGCAGGCATTAAAGCCCATAACTTTTGCCTTTCTCAATCCATAACTTATATAGTCAACTTTCCAACTCGCTTTTCTGACAACCCGAATCATTGACCTTCTCTACTTGACTTATATCTTGTTTCTGATCCAAGTCAGTGCTCAGTTTCTCCACATTTACCATTAGGTGCTTCTGATCACAGTTTGATCTCTTTAAAACTAATATCCCATTCTTCTTTTTCATCTAAATCCCCCTATTATCGTACCTCTTACAACTACCTTAAAGCTGACTGGGATTCTTTTCGTGATATTCTTCCTGATGGCCCTTGGGTAAAAATCTTTAGCCTTCCTGTCGACAAATGTGCTTCTTACATAACTTTGTGGATTCAGGCTGGCATGGAATATTTTATTCCCTCTCAATAATTCCAGGTAAAACCTCACTCTCCTCCATAGTTTTCCTCACACAGTGCTGCTGCAATTGCCAATCAAAACCTTTATTTCCATATCTATCAGCAAAACAATTCTCCAGAAAACAGATATCTGTTTATTACTACTAAAAACCATTGTAAAAAGGTTTTGTCTAATGCCAAAGCCCGCTCTTCTCAGTTCATGAAATATCGTATCTTATCTCAAAAATTAGGCTCTCGTCTCTTCTGAAGAATATTTAATAGTATTAATAATAAGAGCAAATCTTTAGTTCCACCTCTCTTGTATGGTTCAGACTTTGTCACCTCACCTAAAGACAAAGCTGAATTGTTTGCTAAAAACTTTTCATCAATATTATCTCTTGATTCCACTAGTTGCGTTCTATCTGATATTGCCAACAAACAGGTTGATCCATTGCTTGACA
Organism: Hydra vulgaris; assembly: GCF_038396675.1. Classification (NCBI taxonomy): domain Eukaryota; kingdom Metazoa; phylum Cnidaria; class Hydrozoa; order Anthoathecata; family Hydridae; genus Hydra; species Hydra vulgaris. The sequence continues at coordinate 6,195,940 of NC_088928.1, read as the reverse complement.
TTCATATCTCTCCAGCTTCTGTATCTAAAGTGATTTCCTGCCTAGACTCTTGTACAGCTTGTGGCCTGGACAACATACCTGTTATTGCCTTGCAGAAGTGTTTACCGGAGCTGTCGTCTATACTCTCAAAACTATTCAACAAGTGCTTCTCAGTGCTTCTTGTTTTCCAGTCTGCTGGAAAGCTGCAACTGTTATCCCTATCTTCAAAAATTCTGGAGAGCAATCTGATTCATTTAACAACCATTCCATTAGTCGTCTTCCTAGGATAGGCAATGTTTTTGAATCTTTTATTAACAAACACTTCATTTCATATCTTGAGCCTAATAACTCACTTTCTGACCATCAATATGGATTTCGATCTTCTCGTTCTACAGCTGATTTGGTAACAGTAATAACTGATAGGTTTTATTGTGCATTAGATAAAGCTGGAAAGGTTAAGGCCATCACTCTTGACATTTCATAAGTTTTTGATAAAGTTTGGTATGCTGGTCTTCTCCATAAGGTTTCTTCTTATGGTGTATCTGGCAACATCTTTAAGATTATTGAATCCTATTCTTCCGATTGTAGTACAAAAGTTGTCCTCGACATACAGCACTCTTCTTCTTATTATGTAACTTTAGGGGTTCCTCAACGTTCTATTTTTGGCTCTGTACTTTTTTAATTTACATTAACGATCTTTCAGATATTGTCACATCTAAGATGGCATTGTTTGCTGATGATACTACCATTTATTCTTGTCGTGATAAGAAACCAATATTCTATGATTGCTTGTAGAGGGCATTTGAGCTTGAAATGAATCTTACTTCATACTGTTGCCATATTTGGGGCAGATCTTCTAATGATGTCCTTTTCTCTATTAGACAAGGTGCTATAACGCATTGTAAACGTAGTTAGACCTGCTCTTGCTGTCAACCTAACCCATTATCACATTGTCGTAATGTTGCTTTTCTTTCAATTTTCTACAAATTCTATAATGGGCACTGCTCTAAAGAGCTAGCGTCTTTTGCGCCATCTATTAAAATTCATTCTTGTGTGACTCGTCATTCAATTAAGTCTCATCCTTTTTCTGTGACTGTTCCTAAATGCTCTAAAAACTCTTATTCATCTAGTTTTTTTCCTCGAACATCAGTTCTTTTGAATTCGCTCCCTTTATCTTGCTTTCCTGATTCATATAATTTGCAATCTTTTAAGTTGTCCGTCAATTGTTATCTTGCTCAACAATCTTCATCTTTTCTCTTCCAATAATTTTTAACTCTAATTAGTGGTAATTAGCAAATTTTGACATGGTGACTAAGTTTCTTTTAATGACTTATGACTTTTATAGACTTTATGCATCTAGTATGCTTAGGTGTGTGCGAAGACTCATCAACTTATGGTAAAAATGGCCCAAATGTTGTCATTTGTCTCAGATTACAGTCAATACTTTTTCTGGTGGATTGTTCCAGATATGTTGTTACATTCCAAGAAAATTTTCTACCAAGATATGGTCTTAATTAGATATTAAAAACTGGAAAGCAACTGAACTGAGACTTTTTTTAGTATATACTGGGCTAGGGGATAATTTAGCAAAAAATCTATTCAGACTTTTTTGTATTCTCAGTTGCAATTTTATAATTTTTTATTTTGTTGAAAAAATATTATGATTTTACTTGTCAGGTACTAACTTATTTCGTGCAGTCTTTTGGTGAACTTTATGGAGAGGATCAACTAGTCTACTATATCCATTTTTAAATACATATAGGAAATAATACAGTTAAATTTTAAGTACTTGATTGATGTCCCTAGTTCAAATACGAAACTTTTTCAGGTCAATTAAAAAGCTTGTTCAAAAACCAAAGGGTTGCTCAAATAAATATGTACAAGAAGATAAACAGAAGTTAAGTATTCCTAATTTAAATGGATCTGTAACCGTTGCATTGAGACACCTTTTACAGTTCAAAATTATCAAGGTTTAGAATGATTTGTTTCAGCTAATGATAGCAAGGTGATAATTGTTTTGAAATTACAAAAAAAAAAAAAAATTGATTTGTTAAAAAGGTTTTAAAAAATAAATGAATCCTGTGACAAATAGGTTGTTTAAGGAGTTTGCAGCTAATAAATCATTATATATATATATATATATATATATATATATATATATATATATATATATATATATATATATATATATATATATATATATTATATATAATTATATATATATATATATAAATATATATATATATATAAATATATATATATATATATGTATATATGTACATATATTTATTATTATTATGTATATATAAATATATATATATATACATATATATATATATATATATATATATATATATATATATATATATATATATATATATATATATATATATATATATACATTATATGTATATATATTTAAACAATTTTAAAATGTATTCTATGAAATACAGTGCTCAATGTTTTTAAAAGAACTTTTTTTTAAAAAATATGTTTTAAAAAGTGGGATTTAATGGAACATTTATTCGAGCTCGTTTATTTTAATAGTTTTTTAGGAGAAACTTATTTTTGTGCCTGCATTATGAAACTAATTCCAATTTTTTGTTTAATAAACATTCTTGGTTTGCATGTGTAATTATTTTAAATGTTTTTTGTAGGCATAGTATACATTTTCTGGAAATAATGTTATATGCAGGCGCTGTTTTAAGGATGGACCAATTTAGTATGAAATCATCAATATTTTTATCTTTTAATTCCCATATATATTTTGACAGCATGGTTTCTTTTGAATACTTTTTATTTTTAAAAGGTTGCTTATGATTGGCAAAACATTTTTTCCCTTACCCTCTGTTATGCAAATATATTGTTTATCAGGTTCATTGTTAGAGGAAACAACACATTTATATACCGCATTTTTTGATAAACAACTTCCACTCAAAGGTCAATTGTTTTTTTGTTTACAATTACAATTTTCTGTAGTTTTTTCATTTAGGATTTCTGTTTTGTTTAACAAAGCCTTGTGACCTTTCATAATTCTTTTTTATTTTCTGTGCAACTGTAGCTAACTTTAATTGTGTTTCGATTAAAAATTTTATGTAACTTATTAGAGGGCGGGAAATGCTTATCGACCAATTTTAAAAACAGTTTTCCTATGTTAATGAAAACATTTTTGCTATATTGGGGGTTGAATTAAATTATTTTTCAAGTTCTTTTTTGCTTTTTTGTATTCTTTTTTTCAGGGTCAAATTTTAGTTAAAACTTTTCAAAACCACTTTTTTTAAGGGTATCTTCATTTATTCTTTTAAAGGAATTGAACACATTTTCATTAGAGGAATTTTGGTTTAGCCTGTTATTAATTGAAATTGCGATTCGTTTTCGAACTTGTGGCGGATGATTTGAGTTAATATTAATATACAATAATTCATGGTTTTTTGATAGGCTTATATGAATTTTCAGAGTGGTTAAATGTGACATCAAGAAAGTTTACAATTTTAAAATGTTTATAAAATTTTTATAGTATCTTTTCTAATTTTGTCGAGCTGTGGATCAGATTTTTTACGCATTACTATTAAACCATCGTTGCGATAAAGACCTAAATCTTTTATATTGTTAATTTTACTTAATAAGTCTAAAATATATAGTCCAACAAATTCACAACTTTCTGTTCCGTCATAACTGTCCATTGTTACATCAAAGCAGTCATGTATGTTTTTTTTTTCCAAGTTTCCTTATTAAAACAAAGTAAGGTTTTTCTACAATGTTTTATTTATACGTATTGTTTTACTTCAGGAATAACTGCGTGGTTTTTTGCAAACTCAATTGTTTTATGTAAAATATCTGCAGTTATTGAAGGGTAAAAATCATTAATGTCAAATTGAATAAACGTACAGTTATTTATATTATCGATTATGGAGAACCAATTTATAACACCAGTGGTATTTTTCCACTGCTGCAAATTTAATTTATTTCTAAGAATATTATTAATTTTGTCCAATTTTATTTTAGCTTACATGTCCAATCTCACTTTTTGAGGGAACCAATAACCTATAAGAAAGTTTGTTTTGAAAATTTGGTTTATGGTCTTTTAGTGTTATAAAGCCTTGGGCAGGGGCAGTTGATTCGATGCTGTTATCAAGGTTTTTTTTTTTAGCAATATTTTGCGCTTCTAAATTAATTGTGCTTTCCAAATTTTTAGAGGCTTTTTCATAAGAACTAGTAATATTATAGTATTTATAATAATAATAAGTAATTAATAACTAGTTCTAATGAGAAAGCCAAAAAAACCAATCGATGAATTATTGTATATTAATATTATCTCAAATCATCCACCACAAGTTCGAAAACAAATCGCTACTTCAATCAATCACAATTCAATCACAGGCTAAACCAAAACTCCTTTAATAAAAATGTATTCAATGCCTCTAAACATATGAATGAAGATGCCCTTAAAAAAAGTGGTTTTAAAAAATTTTTAACTAAAATTTGACCCTGAAAAAAAGAATACAAAAAAGCGAAATAGACTTTGAAAAATAATTTGGTTCAACCCCCAATATAGCAAAAATGTTTTCATTAACATAGGAAAAGTGTTTTTAAAATTGGTCGATAAGCATTTCCCGCCCTCTAATAAGTTACATAAAAATTTTAAGCGAAACACAATTAAAGTTAGCTTCAGTTGCACAAAAAATATAAAAAGAATTATGAAAGGTCACAATAATGCTTTGTTAAACAAAACAGAAATCCTAAATGAAAAAACTACAGAAAATTGTACTTTTAAACAAAAAAACAATTGACCTATGAGTGGAAGTTGTTTATCAAAAAATGCGGTATATAAATGTGTTGTTTCCTCTAACAATGTACCTGATAAACAATATATTTGCATAACAGAGGTTGAAGGGAAAAAATGTTTTGCCAATCATAAGCAATCTTTTAAAAATAAGAAGTATTCAAAAGACATCATGCTGTCAAAATACATATGGGAATTAAAAGATAAAAATATTGATAATTTTATACTGAATTAGCCCATCCTTAAAACAGCGCCTACATATAACATTATTTCCAGAAAATGTATACTATGCCTACATGAAAAATTTAAAATAATTACACATGCAAACCATGAATGTTTATTAAACAAAAAATTGGAATTAGTTTTAAAATGCAGGCACAAAAATAAGTTTCTCCTAAAAAACTATTAAAATAAGCACTTTTTTTTTTTTTTTTTTTGTAAATCATGCCCTGAGTGTTGCTACATCAACTATCTTATAGCCTGACTCGCAAGGGAGTGCTGCTACATCGACTGACAAATAGCCTGACTTGCAAGAGAGTTCTGCTACATCGACTGACAAATAGCCTGACCCGCAAGGGAGTGCAGCTTCATCGACTATCTTTTAGCCTGACCCGCAAGGGAGTGCTGCTACATCGACTGAGGGTTTGGTTGGGGCAGGCAGTCTATCAATTAATAAAAAAAAATAATTCCGGTCTTGCATTTTAATTTTAACTTTTTGTCAACAAAATATGGAAAAAACTTTTGGACAACATAGGGTTCTATATATATATATGTATATATATTTAAACAATTTTAAAATGTATTTTAAGAAATGAAGTGCTCAATTTTCTTAAAAGAACTTTTTTTAAAAAAATATGTTTTAAAAAGTGGGATTTTATGTAACATTTATTCGAGCTCATTTATTTTAATAGTTTTTTAGGAGAAACTTATTTTTGTGCCTGCATTTTGAAACTAATTCTAATTTTTGTTAATAAACATTCTTGGTTTGCATGTGTGATTATTTTAAATTTTTCTTGTAGACATAGTATACATTTTCTGGAAATAATGTTATATGTAGGCGCTGTTTTAAGGATGGGCTAATTCAGTATGTGTTGGCGTAAGAAACACTTTTTTCCTTCCGCTCTTCCCAAAGACAACAAACTATAGATCTATATATATATATATATATATATATATATATATATATATATATATATATATATATATATATATATATATATATATATATATATATGTATATATATATATTATATATATATATATATATATACATATATATATATATATATATATATATATATATATATATATATATATATATATATATATATATATAATACATATATATTTAATATATATAATATATAATATATATATATATATATTATCTATATATATATATATTATATATGTTATATATATTATATATATTTGTATTATATATATATATATATATATATATATATATATATATATATATATATATATATATATATATATATATATATATATATATATATATATATATATATCTATATATATATATTATATATTTTATATATATTATATATATTTGTATTATATATATATATATATATATAAATATATATATATATATATATATATATATATATATATATATATATATATATATATATATATATTTATATATATATAATGACTTAAAATCTGCTAACTCCTTAAACATAACCTATTCATCTCAGGATTCATCTGCTTTATAAAACCTTTTTACCTAAACCTTTTTTTTTTTTTTTTGTAATTTTATAACAATTGTTACTTTTATTAGCTGAAACAAAACATTCTAAACCTTGATAATTTTAAATTGTAAAAGGTGTCTCAATGCAATGGTTATTAATTTCATCATTCTTTTCTGATGAGTCTTTATTGATGAAACACCGTGTAAAATAAAATAAAATGTTTTTTTTAAGTGAGTAAAAATTAGTCAATTTAGCACTAGCCATTGCATGCAAACTGAGAGGTAACGAAAAATGCAAACTTGAAACACCAGGATAGCATGGGTAGGCGTTTTGATGTTAACAATGGAAAAAAGTCTTTCTATGTCACTAGAAATGTCTACTAGTGCTTCAACCTGTACAACACCAGAACCATCAAGATAATATACAGGTTTGTTAGCAATTAGTGAACAACTTAGTGTTTAGTACTAAGCATGTCCAGCCAACTCTCTGTAACAAAAACACCATATCCATAACCATCAACAAAAAATCTAGCAGTAGTAGCAAATATATACCCTTAGGTGAAATCACCTGTTTCTATACAAATGCCTCATCACTTTGTAATAAAATGGACATTCTTGCTGCAACTGTCACAACATTAAATTCCCCTATGATAGTGGCAATTACAGAAACTTGGTTCAATGATTACTCCAGCTTCCAATTACCAAGTTACAATCTTTTTAACAACAACAGACCTGATTCATATGGTGGTGTTGCAATTTATATACGACAAGATATACAAGCATCATCAGAACAATTAATTGTAGCCTAATTTCTGCTGCAAATATAGCAACAAAAAAATATATGGAGTTACAAATAATTGGTGATTTCAATCACCCGGAAATACAGTGGACAGCACCTGGTGGCGGCACTAAGAAAAATGCAGCAATGTGGAGCACTGACTTTTTGGAACTCAACACTGCAGCTCTTGCACACATGTCACGAAACCTACTTTAGGCAACAATACTCTTGACGTGGTGCTAACTGACTGCCCCTCCAGAATTATAGAACTCAATATTGGTCTATCTCGTGGCATCTCAATTAAAAATAATTTCCATTGCACTCTTATATGGAGTTTCTTGTTTGAACCATCTATCTCATCAACCAGGGTGTTATTACTAACCAAACCAAGCTATGGTAGAGGCAACTATAATAATCTAAACAAAGTTTTTGCAGATGCAGAATCGAGGAAACAATTTGAAAAGTTCATAAACAATCCTATAATGATAAACCAACTCATTAAGTTTCGATACAAAGAAGGATTAGCTAAATATGTACCAAATCAAGCAACATCAACTCAAAAACAGAGATCAAAACCAAAATGGTTTACAACAGGCATTAAAAATCTAACAAAAAAGAAATTTAACCTTAGGTCAAAACTGCTAGCCAGCTCACTCATTACTATCAGCCCACTCTACAAAGCAACTTGAAAGCAGTTAAAAAAAGACATACTCGCTGCATGAAAAAGCTATGAATCAAAACTTGGCTCACTTTCAAAATCTAATCCAAAAGTTGTATACAACTATATTTTCAGTCAAAAAAAGCAAAGTTTGCTGTTCCCTTTTTGATGAAAGGTGGCATGGAGCTAACAAAATCGCTTGAAAAAGCAGAATATCTTAACAAACAGTTTGAGTCTGCTTTTTCTAAAATTGACCACAAGAACAAGTTTATATTCCCAAACAGGTCTGATCAGGTATGCAAGATTGATCAATTTGATCTTAATGAAACTGCGGTTTTTGGTGAGTTGAGTAATTTGAAGAAATACAAAGCGATTGGCCAAGATGGCATAAGTCCTTATGCTCTCAATGAGTGTGCCACTGGTTTAGCTTGGCCTATTTCTCTTTTGATAGTTTCATCATTTGAAACAGGTATAATATCTAATAATTGGAAAGAATCAATAGTGATACCAATATATAAAGAAAAA
>NC_088928.1:6180000-6182500 GCF_038396675.1 Hydra vulgaris | reverse complement strand
AAACGTGTTAGAATTGACATCTTTGTTAGTTCATCATAGTTTACTTTTATATTAATCAGTATGGCACTGCGAAAATATTATTCTAGTGATATTAAAAATAAAGTAATTGAGTGTTTTAAAAACGGTAATAAACCAATTGATGTTTCTCGAAATTTTCAAGTTTCAAAAGGTACAGTTTCAAAAATTATTAAAAAATTCAAAGAAAGGGGAACTGTGGAAGTGAAAATGAAATCTGGAAGACCAAGAAAAACAACAAAAAGATTGGATAAAGTTATTTAAAATACTTCTACAAAAGATCCTAGAAAGTCATCAAAGGATATAAAAGAAGAAATCTTGGAACAGCATGAACTTTTATTATCTGACAGGATAGTTTGTAGAAGGTTAAATGATGCGGGCTTATTTGGAAGAGTGGTTGTCAAAAAACCATTAATTTCTAAGAAAAATAAAATGGGTAGATTATTGTTTGCAAGGGAACATTTAAAATGTTAATAAATTTCCATACTTGTGACCAGGCCTAATTTAAAAATTTTTTTTTTTTTTTGTATATGTTAATAAAAAAAAAATGTTTTATTTTATTAAAAAGTTGTATTACGACTTCAATAAACAAATGCATAATATGCTGTACGTGTTGCATTTTTTATAAATAAATAAAAAGCATTTTTGAAAAGTTTCCATACTTTTGGCCACCACTGTATATATATATATATATATATATATATATATATATATATATATATATATATATATATATATATATATATATATATATATATATATATATATATATATATATATATATATATATTATATATATATATATATATATATATATATATATATATATATATATATATATATATATATATATATATATATATATATATATATATATATATATACAGGGTGTAAACTAGCAATAAGCTTGATACAGCGTTTTGAAAAAATTGCGAATTTGTCAAAATATTTCCCAATCTTCCCACTCCCTCCTGCCCCCCCCCCCCCCACCCCCTCCTAACCCCACAGAGATTAAAATGTGTTCGAGGGGTCTTTTTATTTTCTTCTTTCCTTTTCTACTCGAAATAAAAAATACTGTAACATTTATGGAAAATGAATATGAAATAAACACCAAATTAAATTGGCTTTACAATGGCATGGCAAATTAAACTTTGATTATTAAGAATTATCTATTTTTATATTATTTTAATCAGTATGTATTAATTATTAAAAATTATATATTTGATTTGATTTTAACCTTAATATATCATTGCCGCTTTCATTTTAAATATATATATAAATATAATGCAACGTTCAGGTATACAGTGTTATATTAAGTTATTTACAATAACATATTTGTCAAGTATCACATTTCTATGCCAACTATGCACAGAAGATTTTCGTTAGCAATCTTATATTTATAAAACTGTTTAAAGGTAATATTCTTTAAATTATACTTGATGAGAACCATGCCCTTTATAGAGTCAACTAAAAGTCTGTTCCTTTCCTTTGTCCATTGAGCACTAATCAATAAGAAGACTCTTTTAATATTTCTGTTGTGTCCTGGGATACAGAACAATACTTCACAAACTTTAGGCATCTCTGAGAAACAACTCGCATTTGGACAAGTTTTAAAAAATAAAACCCAATATTCATGCAAGGGTATTTCAAGAAACTACTCATTTTTGGCTTGCACAAATGATTTAAGAGAACAGTATTGGTCAAGCATTTGTACATCATCCAAAATGATACATTTTTTCTTCCAGGTATAAAATGCATACCAAAATGTCATCGAATGTGCAATCTTTTACCTTATTTAAATACATTCAATCAAAGCACTAAAATTCATCAAAAGGTTTCAACCACTTTTCTGAATAAAGAATGCATGCTTCACACATTAGCTTAACTTATGCCATAAAACATTTATAGTCTCTGTCACTTTCTTTAGACTTTCTTAATATATCTTTGACTTTAAGCAATCGGAATGTTTCATTTAAACAGTCTTTTAAAACTTCCACGGTAGAGTGAAGAATGCTATTTTCTAAAAATGGCCTTTCTCCCCTTTCAATAGCTGCAATATTTACTTGAAAGAGAAACATCAAGGAATGCTAAAACTAAAAACTAACTTTTGAAAATTCATTCTCAAAAAATATTTTATTGAAACAGGTGGTGGTTAATCTACAGAAGAAAAAAAATATTTTCAAAACATCGAATAACCTCAGCAATTTTAATAGCTGGAAACAAACTTAACCATCTAGTTTTAGAGTGAAAGAGTAGTTGATGATAACTAATGTCTTTATATTTGCATAAATCTTTTAAAGCTTCTGTTCTAACTGTGTACATAGAAAAATAATTGAATATTTTCAAGACAACAGTTTCAACAGCAATCTTTATTAAATCTGCTCAGAGCATCCAACACCTACCAAAAGTTTTTTTAAAACTTCCTTTAAATACGAGTACACTTTTTTGCTTACTTTTCTATTAGCATCTCCAAAATTTACATAAA
>NC_088928.1:6052500-6175000 GCF_038396675.1 Hydra vulgaris | reverse complement strand
GCCCCCCTTCCCCTCTATGTATATTTATTTAATAATATATAGCAACAATAATAATAATATATATATATATATATATATATATATATATATATATATATATATATAGAATATATATATATATATATATATATGTGTGTGTGTGTGTGTGTGTGTCGTGTGTGTGTGTGTGTGTGTGTGTGTGTGTGTGTTGTGTGTGTGTGTGCCTATAATAGATTTGAAATTGATATGCAATGATAATAATTATATAGTAATATTTTATAGTTATTTTTATTACTTATAAAATAAATTTAAAATAAATTTATCATAATAAAAAGGATATGCAAGTTGGTTATGATAATTGAGTGAGATATCAGTCATAGACTATCATAATACATTATCATCAGTATCATAACATAGTTGATAGATTATAGGTGATTTATCACCAGATGATAACCATATGGTTATAAAGCTTATAATTATTATCATGATAAATTATTTTAAGCCATTGGTAAAGTTAACTCATGATTGATTAAACTCAATATTTATTGCATACATATGATATCAATTAAATGATTTTGCTTAAAACAGAAACAAGTAACCAATTTTCACTAGAAATTCTTTTTTCATTTTAGAAATACTCTACGTGACATTGTATGGTATTATGGGTCCGAAAAAGAATATGTGTGTGTTTCGTGGTGCAGCGAAAAACTATTTAGAATCAAACTTTGCATTGCCTTTGCAGGTAGATAACGATTGTAAAAATAGGCATATTTCTGTTTGTATTCATTAACAATAATGAATCACATAAATTAACAATTGAGCAAGCCAATAAACTTTATGTCTTCAATACTTGTTATAGTCAAACTAAATTTCTTGTTAATGTATCAAAAAAATAAGCCTGCAATTTTTTAAGAGATTCGAAGCGTTTTGTTGACTTCTGCAATGACCCTTTCATTTGTCAAGCAACAACATTGCCAGCAACACAATCACTTCAGTCAACCCCAAATTCATGTAAAATTGTTTCATCTTTGTCAGTTGCCTCATCTCCTAAACATATTAGTATTTTGTCTTCGCCAAATAAAAGAAGTGCTTTGTTATCCAGGTTAAGAGCTGACGAGTTGACTCCAAGAAAAAAAATTTTAAAACGGAGATTAAGCGTTTTTGCGACTGAATTTGCTACCGAAAACAATAGCATAGGGTGTAAAGGTGTTCAAAAGAAAAAATTAAAACAAGGCTAAGTTTTAAACATCTCAATGAGACTATTGCTTGCAAAGAAAAGTCAGTCACGCAAAAAAGATATCATAATATTTTTAAAAAACACCTAATTTTACTTGTTTTACTAAAGAAATGGTTATATCTTGCTCTGCATATGGTTGTGTAAACCGATTTACCAAAGGTGTTGCGATATCTTTTCATAAATTCTCTTTAAAAAATAGCGAGCTGTGTCAAAAATGGGCTGTGGCAACAAAACGTGCTTTATTTGTTCCTACGAAATATAGTTATATATGTAGCGTTTCTTTTCATAAAGAAGATTATAAATATGAAAATGCGAATAAACCTCGTTTAAAGGCTAATGTTGTACCATCTATATTTGATTTCCCGGCGAAAATGCATTGTAAAAAGCCAATCAAAAGAAAACATGTTTCCAGAATTTCAGACATACAATCAAAAAAAGATATCTCTTTCGTTGCCATCTTCTTCTCAAAATCATATTTTAACTAGAGTTGATTTTACTATTGATAATCTAAATAATAAAGTTGATTCTCCATCTAAAGTAAAGCTTAAAAGAAAAATTAAGACTCTGAAGCAAAAACTAAGAAGAAAATAATTGAAAATCAATACAATGGCTGAAATTATTAAAAAACTTGAAAATGATAAGCTTATATCTGCTGATACAGCTCAATTTCTTGATAATAGTTTTTCTGGTCTTGCTTTTGATTTATTTAAATCTGAAATAGTGAATAAATGCAAAGATCCTAGAGGTTACAGATATTCAGAAGAAGTGAAGAAATTTGCTTTGACACTTCATTTTTATTCACCTCGTGCCTATACTTTTGTCAAATCATTGTTTGCTTTGCCTTGTATAAGTTCTTTATCAAATTGGTCTTCAACTATAGATTGTTCACCTGGGTTTTTTAAAGATATTTTTTCTTATCTACAACAAAAAGGGATTAGAAGATAATACATATAAAGATTGTGTATTAACCTTTGATTCTATGCATATTAAATCAGGTCTTGTTTATAATCCAAGTAACGGTAACTATGAAGGCTTTTCAGATTATGGAAACAATGTATCTGCTTTTGATCCAAATTGTATAGCTACTGAGGCTCTTGTCTTTATGCTTGTTGGACTTCAAGGTCATTGGAAATGTCCTATCGGTTATGTTCTATGTGAAAAGATTTCAACAACAAACTTGGTTTGTCTTCTAGCTAAAGCAAATAATTTGTGTATTCAACACGGTATAGATGTTCACAGCGTAACTTGTGATGGTGCTTTTTCTAATTTTAGTGCAATGAAAATTCTTGGTTGTTCGTTTAATAAAATTGAAAATATGAAAACTCATTTCAATATTGAATCTTATGGTAAAGTTATTTATTTTATTCCTGATCCTTGCCATATGCTAAAACTTGCACAAAATGCATTATGTGATCTTGGTTTATTTATTGATAGTAAAAAAGATTTGTAAAGTGGGAGCACATCACAGTTCTGCAAAATTTGCAAGAGGACATTGGATTAAAGTTTGCCAATAAGTTAGGCAATATCCATCTTAATTTCCAGAGACATAAAATGAATGTAAAGATAGCCGCCCAAACACTTAGTAATTCCGTAGCAAATGCTATTGAATTTCTAATGCTATCTGGCCATCCCTCTTTTCATGATGCTCAAGGAACATTAGATTTTATAAGAACAATTATTAAACTTTTTGATTTACTTAATTCAAGAAGTCCATTTGGCAAAGGTTTAAAAAAAACCTTATTTCTTAATGACAAAATCCATTGGTTTAATGATATTGAAAAGTCAGTTAAATATCTCGCTGACCTAACTGTGATAAATATGGAACTAAAATTCTTAATCATAGAAGAAAAATCTTTATTATTGGTTTCCTTGTCTCTGCAGCAAGCATCCGAGATTTGTCAAATAATTTACTATCAAGATCAAAAAATTCATTCAAATATGTGTTGATCTACAAAGTGTGCTCAAGATCACCTGGAACTGCTGTTTGCTTGTATTAAAGGAAAAAATGTTTTTAATAATAATCCAAATATTATTTAATTAAAGGCGAGCTTCAAAAAAATCCTTTTAAGAAACTTTCTGATTGGTTCAAAGCATGCAAATTGCCTCACTTTTGAAAAAAATTCAGCTGATTCAATATTTTCATTGAAATGGAGTAAAAGCAGATCTCTAATCATAGAAACAGAATTAAAAGATGAAGATAAAAATATAAATGAAAATTTATCAAATAGCCTAGAAGAGATTTCAACATCAATATACAAAGAAGCAATACTTGGTTATATAGCTGGTTTTATTGTTAGAAATCTTAAAAAGAAAATAACTTGTTGCATATGTGCTGAAGCACTTAACAAACCAGATAATTTAGTTTGTGATCATGACTACACAGTATTTTACAATTCGTCGTGGTTATCTTTTATAAATTTAAAAAATCTTGGAGGATTAAATATATCATCTATTAGCGTCATTAAAGTTATTGAAAAATGTGAGCAAATTTTCAGAGTTTTTATTATAGGCCTGAATTCAACAATATTAACCACTTCTTCACAAAAAAACTTGAAATCCTTAATGGTTTATAAAATTAATCAAGAGTTTGCATGTGAAAAGTTGTTTCCGGAACTAAATAAGCATGATTTAGATCACGAGATTTTAACTGAAGATATGCACTCCTCTAAACTTTTGAAAAAGATAATTAATAAATTCTCTCAATTCGTCAACTTTGTTATGGAAAACAGTATACAAACGATATTCTCCATAAAAATAAAATTGGTTTACGTCAGCAGTTTAATAAAATAATTTTATTTAAAGGCATATAAATATTTGTTAAATTTTAAAAGGAAGTAAAACTGTTTTGGAGATAATGCAAATAGTTTGGTTTTCTAAGATATTCTATTTTTATGAAAAAAAATTTATTATATGTTAAATTTATATATTTTAATATATAATATATATTTTTTAAATATCCCAATAACCAGGTTTTGTGTATATATATAAATATGTATGTATGCATATATGTATATATATATATATATATATATATATATATATATATATATATATATATATACATATAAATATATATATATATATATATATATACATAAATTATCTTAGTGTACTCAACAAAGAGAGTGCTCAATTTTCTTAAAGAACAGAGCAATAAATTAGTAAAAACACTTATCTAATTTTTTCTTTCTTCTACACAGTGTTTCTCTATCAGTAGGTTCATCAGGAAGAATCTTCCTGATGAACCTACTGAAGGAGAAACACTGTGAAGAAGAAAGAAAAAATTAGATAAGTGTTTTTACTAATTTATATATATATATATATATATATATATATATATATATATATATATATATATATATATATATATATATATATATATATATATATATATATATATATATATATATTAATAAACAAGACAAACTTTTTAATTAATAAAACATTTTATTAATTCTAAACAAAACAATACATGTTTCGACTATCAATAGTCATCTTCAGTTGAAATTTAATTTTTAAATTTGTTTAAATACCGATATAGGTGATTTTTTCAATACCAATACAAAAAATGTAATCATCTGTGTACATTACATTTTGTATTGGTATTGAAAAAATCACCTATATAGGTATTTAAACAAATTTAAAAATTAAACTTCAACTGAAGATGACTATTGATAGTCGAAACATGTATTGTTTTGTTTAGAATTAATAAAATGGTTTTATTAATTAAAAAGTTTGTCTTGTTTGATTAAAATACTTACATTTTTTGTGCTAAAAAGAAATTTTGGATATATATATACATATATATATATATATATATATATATATATATATATATATATATATATATATATATATATATATATATATATATATATATATATATATATATATATATAATATATGTAATATATGCATATATGTAGTATATGTAATATATGTAAATACTCTATAATTAGAGTATTTACTAAATACCTCCTTAATCCAAGCTATGTCCCAAGTTTTTTCAAAGCATATCATAAATAATAGCTTCTTTCCAAGGTAATTAACTTATTTTTATAACTATAACTTTAAAGTAACATCAACTACTTTAAGTTTACGAATGTAAAAATAACATCCAGATTAAGTAATTATAATAAACTTTTTCGACAAAAGCGCAACATTAACTATACTAACAAGATTATGTTGTGCCATTTTTAATAAATAAATCTAAACAGGTCAGACCTATTATTTAATGTTTATAATTTTTTGTAAAACTAATGCAGAGGTTCATTGCTAATTTACGATGTTTTGCCAGTATTCAATATGGCTTCCGCCAAAAAAAAAAGCCTCATATTTCCTAACGGTTTTTTTACGGAGTTAGACATCTACGTATTTATATATCATTGGTCTGGGTTAGCAAAAATGCCTCGATTGTTCAGTTTGTCTACATATTTAACGGATCTACCTATTTAACGTGACTTAATATGTTAAATAAGTATGCGTAAACTAACGCATGCGCAGAATATCATTTTGTCTAATTTAACAATCTACTAAGTTAACGTGACGCCGGAGCTAAAAAGTTTTGCTTCCAGTTTACTAAAACATTCTTTTGAGAAAATAATGCACTTTGTCTCTGCATAAAACTCGTGAAGTAATTTGTACTATTTTGACATGGCAATAAATCAAGTGATTGCCTAATATGTGATAATTGATCATGTAAGCAAATTTGCAAGATATTGTTTTTGTTTCAAATATGTATAACCCGACAAATAATGAATAATATGACAACAAATTCTAAATTTGTGGTTATGCTTGTTGTCCATGTTATTGTTCTTAGTTTTATGATTTCCCCTAAGAATACTAAAGAAATTTAAAAGTAAATTAACATGCTATTTATATACATAGAGTTTAAAGTTATTAAAACAACTTAATAATTCGTTTACAACGGTTAAACAACTACAGTAAATTCATTCAGTATAAGTTATGTAAGACAAGTTAAATATATATATAGCTATTATAAATAATAGAAAGCCTTAAAAATGAAAATGCGATAATTATTAAATTTATCGACATAAGGTTGTGAATTTTTTGGAGTACATTATATAAGTTTACTTAGTTGATAAGGTTAATTAGATCGTTTTAACAGTTGGCCGATGGGGTAGGGAAGAGGGGAGGGTTCACTTTAAAAGTGCGTACTTCAATTTTCTAGTTTATCACAGTTAACCAGCTAATCAATGGAAAAGTTAAGATTCAGACTAAAGATCCTAGTTTGTCAATATAAAAAGATGTAAAACAAAAAACAGATTTTAGCTACGCCGTCGCAAATGAGTTGGCCCCCTGTGTATTTAGGGTCTTAAAATCTTCCAAATTTTACCGCTAGGTTTTGCTAAAATTAAATGCTCCTAAAATTCGCGAAAGGGCACAAAATTTGCTGCTCCCCCCTCCAATTAAGGGGTATCAGGTTCCTACTACCTCGGCACTGGGTTTTGGCTTTGTTTTCAATATTAATGATCTTGCGTAAGATTCGTTTTTTATTAAAGAGGACTTATTAAAGGGGGTACCTGTATAAAACGTCCGCCTAAAGTTTAGTTTATTTTTATTTGATTTGTTATTAAAACAAAAATAAATCGGAATTGGACATGACCAGGAATCTAACTCCAGTCGTCGCCGTTTAATAACTTAAAATTAACCTGTCGGCCATACAAACGTAATGATAATATGTATATATTTAAAGACCTTTTTGAAATTGGGAGCTTGTGCCGCGATCATATGGCATAAAGAATCTAAGGTACCTCCTCCCACCTATTTTTTTTTCAATAAACTTTCTTATTGAAAAAAAAAGTTGGGCTATGGGGGTATTTGAAAAACGTACGTACTTTTTAAGGAGGATGGGGGAGAAAGGACCTAAAAGAAAAAGTACCACGTGGCGACGGGGGGGGGGGAGGTGGTGTCAAATTTCAAAATTTTAGGCGTACGTACTTTATGAACGACCCCATTACATTTTTTTATTTTGTTTAAACTATGCAAAATAACTTTTATTATATATAACATCTATATGATTAAACATTTTGTTTAACCTATATGACAAGTTTGTGGCTGGATAGCTAAGTTTGTTGGAGCGTCATAAGAAAAGTAATGACCGGACTGTTGTACTATTCGAGTTCAAAGCATGCACTTTTTTAACAGGTATAAAATGCATGTTAGAAAGTCAGCAAATTTACTGTCTTTTGTTTTATTAAAATAAATTCAAGAAGAGCTCTGAAATTTATCGAAAAGTGTAAAAATATTTTAAGTTAAGCCTCTATGCGGGTTATAACGATAGAAGCCTATCTATAGTTGCATAAATAAATGTTGCTATAGAGATAGCTTTAAAAAAAACACGTGTGTAGCTTTAAAAGAACATATGTAGAAAATTTAGAATCTATATAATAATACTGAACTTAATAGTAGCAGTGCCCTTTTGAGCCTGTTCAACACAGAACTCTTCGCAGCCATTGCAACTAAGGTAATGGCGACAAAGAGTGCCGCAGCATTGTTTTATAAGAAAGCGTGAACGATAGTGTATGCAAATATGTTGCGTACGTAAACTTCAAATTATGTAATGTTAAAACATACAAAAACATATATCAAGTACAAGTATACAAGTATACAAGTTTTACAGTTTTACTTTCGCTTGGAAACTTAATTTCGTCAACCTCTCCTTAATTTTTGATCTACAGCATTATTTCTCGTTAGAAAAATTTTTTATATAGTTTTAAAATATTAGGCGTCAACGTGCCAGTATGGTCGAGTGATTGGCGCGCTGAATTTCTGAACAAAGAAGCCGTGGTTCGAGTCCAACATTCGGTAGCCTTTTTTGAAATTTTTTTAGATGTTTAAAAATACAAAATACCTGTGAAGATTTATAGAGATTACATACAATCATATCTAACGATATTATACACTTTAACAAACAAAAAAAATTATAAAAAAGTTAAAAATTCTCAAAACATTAATAAACGGGGGATATTTGTTGCGAATGTGTCATGATTGAGATACTTGTGTTATACATTTCAAGTTTTTTACAACTAAGTTGAGTTTGTGCAAGAAAAATGAGTATACAACATGTTAATATATAGAATATAAAATCTACAGAACTGTAAAGTTGTTTTGTTATGCATTTTAAATAACAAAAATTAAAAAATGAAGCGTGTTGATGATTTGAACTTGCCACGCGGCGACCTTTTAAAAACAGTAAGGGAGTTTAAAAAGTATGGTTTATATATGAACGTAATCAAAAATTCTAATTTTATACTTAAACTAAACTATTTTATTGAATTAAATACTTTTAAAAATAATTTAAAGTTAAAGTTATTTAATATTGAGACAATAAAGAAATTTAGAGTTTTACAGCTATTTTACCACGCCCCCGTTAAACATTCTAAACCGAGTTTAGATTGTTTAACAGAGGTTTTTGACTTTATATACTTTTTGGCTGATCCCTAATCTAAACTTTTAAATAAGGGATCGTCCATAAATTTCGCAACGCTAAATTTCACTAATGAGCCAAACAGTAAAAATCAAAATTTTCCCTCGCAGAGTCATATGTTAAATAAAAAATCAAAATAGCTCATCAAGTTTAATGAAAATCGCCACCTAAAAGAACTGAAGATCTCCTTCCTTTTAAAAATAAATTTAGCGTTGTGTAAATTATGAAAATTTTACTATAAATATCGCTATAAGCACAGCAAGATCAAAAAATATTCAAAATTTATTAGGGGAGGTCTTTAATCCCTCAAAACGACGCTGATGACTGCGTACTAAACCACTGAGCTATCAATGATATGCGTTGAGGAAAAAAGCAAATCTAGTTATAAATCTCTTGTTTACACTAGGTATACTGAAAGGGTGCGCATGTTAATTTTTTTGCTCTTTAAGCAACTTTTTAAAATGAATTATTTTACGTAAAAGTATTGAAGTAAACAAATTATAGGTGTAGAAATGATCGGTGTGGAATAGATAAGTATAGGAAAGGTAGGTTTGGTAAAGACCCGTATTTTATGGGTCCGTAAAGCTAGGATATATAATGATAATAATAATAATGTACACTGTGACAATTGATGAAATCAACTGTGGAGCACAATAACAGAAGATGCTTGTGTGCTATAATAGCTATAAATGTTTTAAAAATAGCATTGTTTGCTTTTCAATGTATATAAATATTATTTAGTATAATAATTTTTGAAATAATTCTGATTTATCAAGTTTATTGTTGAATTGGTCAATTGCTATTGATTCGACAATATGTGGTGGTAAACCATTCCAAGTATTTACGACTCTTCACGAAAAGAAATTATAATTAGCATTACTCTTACAGTATGCCTTTGTTTAACTTTTGGTAATAACTAATAATCTAAGGTTTTAATTGAACTTTAGATGTTGCAGCATTTTATCCAATTTATTTCCTCGTGTTAACGGTTCTGTATTTTATATTGAAAAATAAGATCTCCTTTTAAACCACGCTCTTCTAGAGTTGTTAATTTTAATAACTGTAGTCTTTTTCATGTGGCTTTTTTTAAAAAGCTGGTACGAGTTGTATCGCCCTTCTCTGTACTTTTTCTAACTTTAAGATGTCTTGCTTTAATAAGGACACAATACTTGGATTTCAAACTCAAGATGAGGATCTTACAAAAGTCGTATATAATTTTTTTGCCAAATTCGAGTCAAAATATTTAAAAGTTCGTTAATAAGAGCAAGCATTTGATTTGATTTTAAAACAGCTTTATCGATATGACTAGTTTAAATTAGATTGCATTATTACACCTAAATCTCGTTACTGCTGATGTTGCTAAGAAATTTTTTTGTTGAGTTTCAGCGTCGAACATTGAATAAGTTATATATGATTAGAAAGCCAATGTGCACAATTTTGTACTTTTCATAGTTAAATTTCATTAACCATAATGACAACCGTTTCATAATGTTATCGATATTATTTGTAATTTGTTTATGCGAATATTTTCATCTGATTTAAAAATATTTATCATTTTGCTATCACCTTTATATAATTTAATATTATTTTTCATGTGTCTGGCAGATCGTTTTATAAAAATAAGAAATATGAAAAACCGGCCAGACCTTGTGGAACTCTACTCTCAACTGTTAGCCATATTGATACACAATCCCCTAAAATTACTCGTTGCTTTCTATTATGTCAATCCCACTTTATATCCAATTTAGAATTACTCCGAAAATACCATATGATTTTAACTTTAACATGAATCGCATATCAGGGTGTTTTTTCTCCAAAAGCTTTTTGAGAAAATGTGTATCAACATATGACACACCAGCCATTCTCAATAGCATCAAATAGAATGCTTTTGTGTTCTAGTAGATTAGTAATACAGCTTTTGTTCTTTTGCGAAACCCGTGAGTTTGTATTTTAATAAACTGTTTGTTAACATGTAATCCATTACTTTGTCAAGAGCGTAAAAGTCTAAGAGCATCAGAAATGGGCACATAAAAGTTTTTATTTTCTCATTTTATCTTTATTTCAAAGTGAAAAAAAGTTTTAGTCAAAATTTTTGGTAGACGACTGTAAAATTACTGGAGCACCTCTAAGCGAATAACCATCTGTGCTGTTGGGTGTACGTAAATCTAGTTTTATACAGTAATCAAGTTTTCCATTTGAAATTCTGTTAATTTTGCTTACATATGCATAGCGTGCATCAATAACTTGTGTTGAGTTTTGTTCTTTTGGCCGGAAGTGCCAACACGCTCTTGATAAATCCGAGGATTTGAGCTTTCTTGAAATGGCGCGCTGAAATATTCGTTGAAGCCTGATGCATAAAGATTTTCTTTTATTCATTCTTTGCGTACAAAGATTAATTCTTGTACGCATAATTCGATAATATTTTTTATTTGAACGTTTATTGGTCTTTCACATCTTTTTTTATCAGAAAACAACTTGAATGCAGTCATGTCGTCAAATTCTCCTCTGTTTAACTTAAAGACAAGATTTAAACTGTGCACTTTAATAAATTAGGATAAGTGGTAATACTTGTTGTTGGTTTATTTGTTTTGACTAAATGCTTAAGCTCTTTTGTAACAGTTTTCTTTGTTTTTAATTGACACTTCTTAATTTCTTTAATTTTAATTCGTCTAACTTTACCATCACCGAAGAACATATTTACTTCACTATATGTACATAGTTTTTTCTTTTTGGTTATTAATTTTATCACATGGAACTTCATGGATCTAGCTTGCCGTTCTTAGTTTTATACAAGTTAATAACAGCTTTATCTCCAATCTTAAAGTTAGATAGACTGTAAATGTACAAAGAAAATTGTTGTTTAACCTACAAATGTTGACTAAGGCTTTTTCTGCATCATATTGTCACGTTTCTCATTGCAATAAAACTTTTAGAACCGTCAACTCCATATAATTTTAACGACTGTTTCAAGTTAGACATAAGACTTCTTGTTATTTTTTACAAATTACTCACTTTAGAGGTGTTACTAAAACTTTTGTAACTTTTGAAAACATTCAGATATTTTTGTTCTGTAAAAAGAATATAAACACCAATAAAATGTTTTATCTTTTAACATTCAATAATATAAAATTTATTTAATTTTTGAACACATGCGCAGAAATAACGAATTTTATTGTTACTTTTCGATAGTCATCAAAAAATATATATTTCTGTTGTTTCATATGTAATATAATCATACTAAGACCATTTTCAAAGCAAAAAAACTTTACTTAAATTTAATGTGAACCGATACAGGGATTAATAATGTCAGACAACAAAATTGCAAAATATTATATTCAATTTAAAAAAAAAAATAAGGAAGGGATGGGGGTTAAGTGAAAGTATTATACATTTTTCAATGTTAAAGATATATTTAATAAATATTGAAAGTTCACAAAGAGAATTTTACAAAACTGATTATCTTTATTTCATACAAAAACAAAACTTTAGAGTGATTTTGTTACGCTTTTAATGTTACATGACGTAACCTAACAAAAATTCTATGTTTTACTTTTTTAAATGATAAAGCTTGATATAAAAATGCCTTAAAAACTAACTTTTTATAATAAAATCAACAGAGTAACTTAAGAATGTGGTAGGACAGACATTCATTGATAAGTGTTCCAAATTTCAACTAGCAAGCATGTAGCTATGCTATCAAATCTTTGTTGCCCCATTGCATTTTTATACTTTTTTGCAATTTTTCTATTTTTTTTATTTTTGATAAAGTCGTGACGTAATGCCCAATATTAGATTGCGTGAAACAGCCGTATTTTGCATACCTCATTTGTTACTTTTGGGGATCATTGTGGATCTTCTAAAAATAATTACTATGCCTTTTATGTTTCTATATTTGGTGGTAATGCAGTTAATTTTAGGAACAGTGAATAATTTTTGAATTAGTTTTCTCAAATGAGTTTGTCATTTTATTGTTTTTTTTTATTTGTCATATATTTTTTTTTAAATTATCAACTTAATAATCAATCTTTTTATGCCAATAGTTATTTTTATTCTTATCCACAGCTAAAAATGTTAAGAACTTTGCTTATAAATAAACATAATAATCATTATATAATCTACAAAACAAAATTTAACTTGTAATAAAAAATAGAAACACTGCATAATATACAATATTACATAAATATACTAAACGCGTGTTATTTATGTGGTTGTGTGACAGTGGGGATAACAAGCTCATTTTTGAGCTTTACCTGACCTACATGGAAGCAGTTTAAAGAAGTAGTACTTCACAAACTCAGATTTGTAAGATAAAATTAACTTTTAAGAAAAAGGTATTGTAGATAAGTGAAAAAGTGAAAATAAAATCGGTGCTATAGATGTCTCTTAAAGAGATTATTTTGGCTATGTTTAAAAAAACAAGAAATAGAACTATTTATGTATTTTTTTTTTTTCTTTTATTAAATTTTTTTTATTAAATTTTTTAGTCAGAATCAGATTTCTCATTAAAATTTTTACGCTTTAAAGCATGAAAAACCAAAAATTTCAAAAAAATATTTTTGCTGTTTTGACAGGAGGTAAAGCCTAAGAATAAAATTTTACTACTCCAATTTAATTTGTATAAGCCTACGTGTACATGTCACGGTAAAGAAAAAAAAAATAATAGTCCTAAAAGATTTAGTTAATTATTATTTGGATTACATGTAAAAGTAACCTATACTTGTTATACACCATAGTTTTCTGCATAAAAAAATTTAAAAAGACACAAAATACAAGGAGGAAAAAATTTCATTACAATGATCTTTTCAATAAAAATTCATTGCTTTTAATTTTTTTATTCATTATCAGTTATAGAAGATATTTAAAAAACATGAATTTAATATTTTCCTATATTAGAACTAAAATATAAATTCAAATGTTTTAATTTATATTTTAATTTGACATTTTATTGTATAGACTTGCATGAAATTGGCTTTGTAGATAACCAGTTTAGTCACATTTAAAGCCTTTTTAAATATTATTGATAAAATGTAAAATTCACATAAACTGTAATGATTTAAAAAGCAGTAAACAAAGCAACAAAGTAGCAAAAAAGCTTGTTACAAATGCTCTATGATTAATAAAAAAAAAACAAAAACGGAGCTGCAAGTGTAAAAGTTTTGAAGTCATACATACATACATACATACATACATACATACATACATACATACATACATACATACATACATACATACATACATACATACATACATACATACATACATACATACATACATACATACATACATACATACATACATACATACATACATACATACATACATACATACATACATACATACATACATACATACATACATACATACATACATACATACATACATACATACATACATACATACATTACATACATACATACATATTAACAGTCTGCTGCTGGGTGTAAGGTGGCAGCGAATGTGTTTGTATTTTAAAGCTAACAGCGCCGCTGTGGTTAACAAGTCTACGTTACATTGGCTTTCGTAATAGTGTTATCAGTGGCCTAGCGTTACCCTTAACTAATTTTAGTAACCTAAAAATGCTAATGTTGACTTTATGAGCAGTCCATTATCTGCTAACGTTGATAATATGCTATTTGTTTGTCATAACAAATGCGTTAGGTCAAATAAAATGTAAAACGGGAAACAATTGTCACTGCCCTTTAACAACTATTATGTCCATATACTCAAAAACTTGATCGAAATATTTTTTGATTGATGGTTGTTATCATTATTTTAGAGGGTGGGCCAGAGCAAATTTAAGACGAGCTAAAGCTGTATAAAGGCAAATCATAGTTATAACTTAAGCACACAAAATCAAAACTATTTGTTTCTATTTTTGATGTTGAAACAAAAAGGAAAAAAAGAAGTATAATAATTAACTTACTTCCATAAAAGAACTTTGATAACAAAAAAACTGTCATCAAACATTTTGTCATTAATTTAAGAGTCAACCCACGCATGTTTTACGCGGTTTAGTTTTTTTTTCTATTAACTTTTTAAATTAAAACAATAAAGAACAATATAAAAAGATATAGAAAATACTATAATGTAAGAGAAAACAGAAAAATTGTCTAAAGAAAACAAAATACAAAAAAGAATATTTAATACGAAGAAAAAATAAGATACAAAGAAGAATCTAGATTTAAAATTTCGCGAACCATTAAACATTGTTTACATTTTTAAAAACAATATCCCCAACCATCCCCATTATTATAATTCCCAGTTTCCGGACTGTAAAATAATTTTATGAATCAATAATGACGTAAGAAAAGTGGTGTCGATAAAATATCTTAAACTATTTTAATTGACCAATAAGTTACCTTAAATTATTATTTGCTTTGAAATGTTTATCAATTTTTGGAAAAAAACACAATACTTATTAGTATTATCCTTAAATACAGTCCCATGGCAATTTATTAGTGCCACCTACATTTTTTCTGTATTAATGATTTCTTGGGGTTATAAAATGCAGTAAACAAATAAAATGTATTTAAATACTTTTTATTTTTAATTGATTAACATTCATATACACAATAAAACCAAATAAAACTATAAAATAACGACAACAACTAATAAACCTAATGATAGACACACATTGTATCAATATTTTGTGAGCCCACCTTTGGCATCAATAATTTGTTGGACGCGTCGAGGCATGCTTTCAATAGATTTTAATGACATTTTTTTTAAATTTATATCGTGGTTCTAATAATATATAATTTTTCAATCAAATTAACTTTGTTTGTGATATTTTCTTTGGAGTTTTTTTCTCTTAGGAGTTCCCAAACATTTTCTATTGGACTCTAACGTGTACGGTGACTTACCTGGCCAATTCATTTATGGAACTTTTTCTTCTAAGAGGAACTTTTTTATAGATTTTGCAGTATGGCAAGGGGCACTTATTTTGCATAAATATAAATTTCTCCATTTTCACCAAACCAATCCCTTAACTGTGGTAACAATCGATGTTGCAAGAAATCTTGATACTGGTACTGCCTCATAATACCCAAAGTCGACCCAAACCTTTTCCGCTTATCACAACAAATCATCAGAGAAGTTGGATGTTTCACAGTTTTTATTACCACTTTTCTATTTTTCTTCCATAAACACTGACCAACCACAACAAAATTAAATAAAGTTATAAAAAAACGTTTTTGTAAACCATCAAATATTGAGTCTTTCAAAAATCAGCTATCATTATTACATTGGAAGCACTTAAATTCTAATGAAAACGCAAACAACCTTTACGAAAAGTTCTTTGAAACATTCACCTCTATTTACGAATCCAAGTTCCCAATAGTTACAATTACATTAAAAACAAAACACTTTAATAATCCCTGGACTACCAAAGGATTCAAAAAATCATCCAATACAAAACAAAAGCTATACATAAAATATCTGAAAACAAAAACACCAGCTAGCAAAAAAATTTACAAAGATTACCAAAAATACTATCGAAAAAATTAAAAAAAACTTACTTTTCAAAATTAATTAATATAGTTAAAAATGACTCAAAAAGCACTTGGAAAATGTTCAAAAGAAATTACTGGAAAACAAAAAACATGCTCAAGCTCTTTGCCACAAATGCTGAAAGTCGATAACAATAGCTTGAATGAACCACAAATAATAGCTCATGAATTCAATAAATATTTCATGAATCCAATGACTGTTGTAAGAAAAAATACCAAATACCCAAACCTCATTTTATGATTTTTTGGTACCTATTGACAAAGATATTTGCTCTAAAGAATTATTTGCCGAACTATCATTTGATGAGTTTGAAAAAGCTTTCAAATCCTTAATAAAAAATAAAGCACCTGGTGCAGATGAAATAAACGGGAATTTTGTTATAGATTACTACGAACAATTAAAAAACATTTTTTTTAAATTTTCAGAGCATCTATTCATCAAGGTATTTTTCCTGAACGTTTAAAACTTACAGGGTTACCCCTATTCATGAAGAAGCAACCGAGTCCAATATCAGTAATTATCGTCCTATTTCTGTTCTTTCTATATTTTCTAAAATTTTAGAAAGAATCATCTTCAACAGAGTATACAATTATTTTAATTACAACAACTTATTTCATGAAAATCAGTATGGTTTCAGAAAAGGGAGTTCAACTGAACATGCCATTATTCAATTTATACATAACATCCGTGAGTCTTTGAAAAATCTCAATATACACTAGGTGTTTTTATTGACCTATCAAAAGCTTTTGATACGGTGAATCACCCGCATTTTAATAAAAAAATTAAACATTATGGTTTAAACAATAAAATCTAAAAATGGTTTGAAAGCTATTTTACAAATCGAAAATAACTTGTGCATAGTAATGATGGTTAGCGAAGTGAATTCCTGAGCATAACCTGTGGTGTTCCACAAGGTTCTATTCTCGGACCACTGCTATTTTTAATATATTGTAAACGACTTAAACAATGCTTCCAAATTGAAAAGTATAGTGTTCGCTGATGATACTAATCTTTTCTTATCCCATACTGATGTTTATGAACTCTTTTCAACTACAAACACAGAACTCAGTCTTATTTCTAATTGGTTCAAAGCTAATAAATAAACTTTAAATATTAACAAAACAAAATCAATTATTTTCACTCCTGCGCAAAAAAACATTTTTTCAAGTATTATGCCTCAAATTTATATTGATGAAACAATAATAAAAAAAGATGCTTCCATAAAATTCTTAGGTGTTTATCTTGATGAGAATATTACTTGGAGAAAACATATTGATAATCTAAGCACAAAAATTTCCAAAAATATTGGCATTTTATACTAAGCCTGAAATTATCTAAACAAAAAAAACTTAACCCAACTCTATTATTCATTTATACACAATTATATTAATTATGCAATCATCTCCGGGGGAAGTTCCGGATAAAAATTAAATTACAACATCTTTATCACCGTCAGAAATTTGCAATCCGCGTAGTTCATTGTGGATCGTTTTCACATTCAAAATATATTTTTGATTATATGAAAGTTCTAGATGTTTATAAACTCAACGTATTAATATTATTATGTTTTACTTTTTATGGAAAAACGATTTGTCTTTATTTGTTTTTAACGACGTTTTTTAAAACCAATAAATAAAAACACATTAAGAAATTATAGTTTTTTAAATGAACCTTTTTGTAGATAAGTTCAATCAATTTTGTATTTCATATCGTGCACCCCATCTTTGGAATAAAATCATTTCCCAAACTTTGATCCTTCTATTACTCTTCCTGTTTTTAAAATTAAGTTAAAAAAATTAATTTTCTCTATGGACAACATTCTAAAATTCTACTAAAAATGTAAGTAAAATGTATTTATTTAATCTTCAGCTTATTATATATTAGAATATGTTGTATCTTTGCATAATGTAAAGACGTTAAATCTTTTATATATATATATATATATATATATATATATATATATATATATATATATATATATATATATGTATATATATATATGTATATATATATATATATATATATATATATATATATATATATATATATATATATATATATATATATATATATATACGTTATAAATATTTCTTTTTAAGGTTCCGATGATAAGATCCTTATGATCTTCTTGGAAACCTAGCTTCATGTTGTTAGTACGCTGAATTGTATTATTTGCGTAATTGTATTACAACTTATGTTTATGTATTACGGCTAATGAATTATGTAACACGACTAACATTGTAAACTAAAAAAAAAAAAGACAATTCATGATGTGCTATTATTATTTCACACTTCCTGTCAAACCCGGCACATAAAAAAAATAGATAAATTAGACTGTAAATAAACATACAAATTTAATTTAATTGTCTTAATGGCGTCTTTTTTACATTCCACACCGATTAGGTGTTTTTAAACAGTTGCATCAACCTCATCGGCATTTACTCCGAGCTCGGGAAAAATACAAATATTCAAATTTAGTTTAAAACAATTTATTTTAATAACAATTTTATTTGACTAAAATTTTATTTGAACTAAAAAGTTAGTCGGGTAACTTTATTTAATTAAAAAGTTAGTTGACTAACTTTGGTTAACTAAAAAGTTTGTCAGGTATTTTTAGTTAACTAAAAAGTCATCAACTAATTTAGAGTCATTAAAACTAACCTTAACTCCCATCCCTATTTTTAAAACTGGGTTTGTACAATTATAAACCCTCTCAAATGTTATCTTAAGGAGAAGAGAAAGGAATGAAGGAAAGGAATTAACTTATTTTCATTTTTGTTGAATATTATATTAAAAGACCAATAAAATATTATTGATTTTGTGTTTTAAAGAAAATAAAGCCATCTTCTGGTTATTTATTGTCTACTCTAATAAATTTGTAATTTACTGAAGTTTGAAATTTTCATTTATGAAATAAAACTTTTATGCTATAAAGTTCTTTAAAAAGTAAAGTCAATTTGGGCTCGAACAATTACAAGCTCGGTCAAAATTTTCTGCTGCTGCAGAAATGAACTTCAAGAAAGAAGCAATTGATAAAACATTTTGGCACTTTGTAAACTATTTCATTAAAAGGAAAATAAAGTACCATTGATTATTTGATTTTATGGAACACTAAGGCCATCTACTGGTTATTTTTTGTTTACTCTAAAAAATTTGAATTACACAAAAGTTTCAAAGTTTTATACTGACATAAAACGTTATACTATAAAATTTCTTTTAAGTAAAGTAAAACTAAGTTAATTTAAATTACAAGCCCTTTAAAAATTCTATTTTAAATGAAATAAATCAAGGTTTCCAAAAATATTGAAATTTTTAAAACTTTGTAAAGTATTTTATCAAAAGGAAAATATAGTACCATTGATTAATTTATTTCAAGGAACACTAATGCCATCTACTGGATACTTTTTGTCTACTCTGATAAATTCGTAGTTTACTAAAGTTACAAAGTTTTTAAAGTATAATACTATTATATTTTTAATTAACTTTAAAAAGCTAGTCGAATAGGGCATGAACAATTACAAGCCCCGTCAAAAAATTCTAAAGAAGTCAATAACCAAGTTGGAAAAACAAATGTCCAATTTTTTTGGTATTTTGTTAACTATTTCAATTATTGAAATACATAGTACCATTGATATAATTGGTAAACTGGGCTTGAACAATTACTAGCCTTTTCAAAAATTTCTTGCAGAAATTCAGATCTTAAATCCAAGAAGTAAGTTTTTTAGGTTTAAACTATTTCATTAAAAGCAAAATAAAGATCCATTGATTATTTGATTTCAAGGAACACCAAGGCCATCTACTAGTTACTTTTTGTCTACTCTGAAAAATTTGAATAATACAAAAGTTCCGAAAAAATACCTTTTTTAATAAGATTTAACCTTTTTAAAGTATAAGATACTTAATATAATCTAAACAGTATCGTATTTCTTGACCTTTAAGTACTAAACTAAAAAAAAAATAATAATAATATAGACCATTTTAATAAAAGATTCGCCATTTATTTTCATAACTTTACAAAATAAAGTATCACTACTACAATTTACTGTAATAAGATTTCTTTTATCAAATGATTAATTGATATTACTAAACTTGTAACATGTTAATACTTTGATATCACATAAAAATGAGTCAAATAACAATTTTATTCTTGAATTTTAATTATAAATCTGACACTTTTCATTTCTGTAATTTGACAAAACTATTCAACATCAAAGCCCATCGTCATCAGTAAGGCCGGGAGTCCCGGCACCAGTGGCAGTTCCAGTTCCAGAAGGTCCAGGCTGAGGTAATGCTGACCTACTTGATTGCCTTGTCACAGTCCGGCTTCTGGCCGGGGTCCTACTTGAAGAAGAGTAAGTGGAGGCTGAGCTTGAGACCTTTGCCAGGTTTGGTGCATCCTCATTTTCCAGAGCAGCAGTTTTCTATTTCTCTTCTTCAATCTCTTCCTTGGTCTTCAAAATCCATTTGTCAATATTGACACGGTCAATGTTTTGTTTAATGAACAGAAGCTTTTCAGTTTTGTCCCCATTTAACTTGGTTCTTTTGCATGTCACCAGATTCGTAGCACCAGAGAAAGCACGCTCAGCTGAAGCACTGCTGGCCGGGATGCAGAGCCAATGACGGGCACACAGTGCTAATTTGAGTAACTTACTCTTGTTGGACTCCCACCAGGCCAAACAATCATGGACCTCAATTGATTTTGGAGGTTTGGGCAAGACATTGTAGACTTTCCATTCTACTTCGAGAGGTGAAAGTGTAGGCACTAGTTCAGAGCTAGCAGGCATTGTCTTGCTTATGGCTTTTGCCAACAAATCCTCAGATGATTCTGGGTCATCATCAATAATCATAGCTTTGTCCATGAGAGAGTCCGCCAGCCTCTTGATGTCCAGTGAAGTTTTGAAAAATCCCTTGCTTCTTCTTACAAGTTAATGTCTGGCATCTTGAGGGCACCTCCCGTGTAGAAAGGGTTGAGCAAGTAGTCGATGGCATAGACCATGTTGCCGGCACCGCACTTTGGAAACCGCCGGTATAACTCTGACCTGAATGTAGTGAAGAAGGCCTGGAAAACATCTGAGTTGTCTTTTTTTAAAGCTTTATTCAGCAGCATTTGAAATTTGAATAGTTCTTCCACAGCTAACTGCACTGTTGGGTAGTGGTCAGCTGATAACTTTTCCGAAACCTTTGTGACTCTGTCCATGACAACGATGAGTTCATCAAAGAACTCGAACTCCTCAGTGGTTGGGATGTGTTCGGCAACGTTTCCAGGATCATACCCAGGTGAATCCCTGACTCCAGAGCAGGTCTCAACCTCAGGATACTGTCATTCATAAAGAATAATGAATTCCACCAGGTAGGTACTGGAGCAAGGATTTTTGCGGTAGACTAGAGGTGCACCTGAAATTAAAAAAATATTTTTGAAATGGTATGTCTTGGGATGCCACATTTTGTCACGTTATAATTAATTATAAATTTAATCTTAAGAAAAAAAGTTTTGTCTAGTTATAAATAATTAAAAGTTTAACCTTCTTTTCTAAATCAGGGTAATAATTAATTAAAACCCTAATCTTTTAAAAAAGGTTTGCTTATGCTAACTGTTAAGTAGTAATATTAATAAGTAGTTAAGTTAGTAATAATAAAGTTAAGTAGTAATAATAAAAAGTAAAAATATTAAAAAATCTTAACGTTTAAAAAAAAAAATTAAAAAATGGCGTTGTAAGCCAGCGGTGTATTGATACAGTAAAAAGGTAGGCTTTAAAAATTAAAAATGGATTTGCCTATATTTGACGATATAGGAAAAGGGAAGTATTGGAGGATAAGGTCTGGGGTTATAGCAAAAAAAATACAAAAATATTTATTTATTACTAAAATAAAGTAAAATACTAACATCTTTGTGTACCAGCTTGGGTTTCTTGATTCGACGATCCAAGACTCGATGTGCCTTGTCACCTTTTTTGTCTTCATATGCGTCTTGGTCATTATAAACATATTCAAATTTTGAAAAAGCTAAGTTTGCTGTCCACTAAAATGTGGCTCATTCCTTTTTTAGTTCTGTAAATAACTGTGGGTGGTCAGAGCAAAGGTGCTTTGGCATTCCACTGGTATTGCCATGATTGTATGCAAAATCGTTGGTACAATTCTTACACTTCGCACGTCAGTGTCTTTTTGCCCAGCTACAGTAGCTTTGACCTTTACTTCCTCAAAGAACTTCCAGATAAAGCCTCGTTTCTTGGCATGATGAAATTCGAAGCTGACTTTATTTATTACTGGACTTGGATGAATTCAAAGCTGATTTGACTTGATTACAGATGCACTTCAATGGTTTTTTTAATACTTATCCTTGAAAAAAAAAAAAATTTCAGGAGCTCAGTGAAACACGCCCATCCTCAAAGAAATTTCTGGAGGGTATAAAATGAAAATGCCTTTTTCCAAAAAAGTTGGTACAAAAAAGTTCGCCCAAAATTTCGTGACTAGGTATCAATGGGCAATGACTAAGCAAATTTTTCCAGGGAATAGCCTGATCGCAAAAAATTTGGTAAAAAAGTATAAATAGACAATGACTAAGCATATTTGTACTTGAAATGACTTAGCTATAATAAGTTCGTACTAATAGTTTAAGACAAAATACAAAGCAGCAATGACAAATCATATTTTAGCAATATAATATCTTTTCGTATTTAAATGAGTTTTCAAAGTGTTAAACATATTATTAAACACAGAAACATTAACAAATGTATCTTGGCATGATATATTTTAACTATATAATGCTTTTTTAATATAAAAACTTATCTTAATTTACAGATGAAAATTTAAAATATTAACTTTTTGAAGAGTTGTTTTTGTTTTGAAATTTCAAGTTTGGTTTTTAAATTTTAACAAAATTTATTGGATTGTTACCTCTTTTACCTTCTTTAAAGGTTATGATTAAGGCTGTCAAAATTGCAAAAATGCTTGCCCGGATACCCGTTGAACGAACGGGCAGATACATAACGGGCAGGTATCGTAAACAATATTTTATATAAAACTTTTTATAAAACTTAATATATTTTTAAAAGTAAAGCATAAAGAAGAAAGAACAACTAGCTTTTACAATACTTTAATTGGTTGCAAACCGATGAAAAATTATTACAACATTTTATTTATTTACAATAAACTTACAACGCGCACTTAAAAAAAATTCTTTTTATAAAAAATTATTATTTTTGGAAAACTTTATACCTTTTTAATAAGAAACTGAAAACATAATTTAGTGCATAATTTGCTTAACTAAAACTTGGGTTTCTTTGAAAGATCTTCGAGATAATTCTACTCTCCATTTTTCATAAAATTTTGTCCTAGACATATACTAATAAACAAGTTGGAGAAATTCTAATTTACGTAAAAGAAAACATTGTATATTAAGTTAAGAATAAAAGGTGGGTACTTGAATTAGAAACTCCGAAAATTTTTGTTCAATTTTTCAGAAATTCTAAGAGGGATAAAGAAATTGGAACTATTTCTTCAAAATCTGATTTTACATACCAATTTCATATTATTAAATTGTTTTATTTCAGTTAATGATTCAAAACCTAAAAAAAACTAGAACTGAATATATATATATATATATATATATATATATATATATATATATATATATATATATATATATATATATATATATATATATATATATATATATAGAATTAAATATGAAATTTGTAAACTGAAGTATTTTGTTTTTTTGCATGGACAACGGTTACCCGTCATTTGATAATGCTGCCCGGGCAGTAACCAACGAGTGGGTACTCGGTTGCCCGGGTACCCGTTGACAGCCTTAGTTATGATATGAACCAAAGTTAGATAAAGCGCTATGTAAAGGGGTGCGTTATCTACTTTCGTTTTAAAGCGTAGTTTGTTAAATAACAATTGCCGATAACGCGCATTTTGTGTTAACAATTTTTGTTTAAAAAATTTATAAAACAACATTTTTGGAAATGTGCAGTAACATAACGGAACGTCACGTTATGTCACGGTATTAAACAAAAAAAAAAACTGGTGTGGTTTTATCTTGGTTGGTGCGGTTTCCTAATCGGGAAATGAACCAAGACGTGCGGTTTCAACCGTTACCGCACCAACCCGATTGAACCAAGACGTTATCGCACTTTAAAAATGTTTGTCTACACTATTTTTACCGTTACATTCCTACCGGGATAACCCTAATTACGGTTCATTCCAGGATAAACGTTCCGGGACGTTAAAGCTTAGTTTTGATTATGAAATAGTGCAGTATATATGAACTTGTGCAACATATATGAGGTAGTGCAGTATATATGAAGTAGAACAATATATATATATATAAAGTACAGTACAACATATATGAAGTAGAGCAAAATGTATGAAGTAGAGCAATATATACGAAGTTGAGCAATATATACGAAGTTGAGCAATATATATATGAGGTAGAGCAACATATATGAGTACGTAGTTGAAAACTGATGTTTTAATACATATTTATGTAATGAAACATCAGTTTTCAGTTTATTAATTATGTTTTAACAAGAGAATCAATTATTTTAACAACTTTGTAAATAACTTTTTAAAAATCTTTATATTTGTTAAAAATTTTTTGTGAAACGAATAACTTTTGTTTTTTGAGGATTATGAATGTGTCTTGTAAAAGATTAGTAGTTAATTGTATTTAAGATATAAAGAGTAAACTTGCTTTTAGCAATGACAAGTTAAACTTCCTTGATTAGAAGTGATAAAAGATGAAAAAGATTACTTTCTATGGTTGCCCTCAATCCCAAATGTTTATCTGCCAAGGCAAACAACCACCATTCTAGTAAAGGTAAAGTTAAATGGACAGGCTCTATCTTGCAGGACATACATTCTCTAAATGTATGTCCTGCAAGGTGCAGGACATACATTTAGAGAAGTTATCGTAGCGTCAATCAAAGGTTTATCAAAAGATTTTCCACTGTTATACGTTCTGATAAACTCGAATGTGGTACAAATTCAGCCGCTAAAACCTTTATTTAATCAACTTTTATAATTAAAAGTTTCCCATTTACGGAAAATTCGAATAATCATTGACTTTTTTTTTTGCAGATGTGGGATCGGTTGTGACTTTCATTACATCAAACTTTAGCTTTATTTAAATTATTGTGAATTGAAATGTCTATTTTGACCAGTCTATAATGAATGCTCCAATGCATCTTGAAAAACAGTAAAATAATTTTTCATACAAACTTCTCTCTTTTAAAAGTTAATATTTTAAAACTTCTTTAAATTTCATATCAACTTTCATATCATTTTTTATATCAATTTTCAAAAGAATTTCTTAAAAATTTTTTTTTTTAGTTTGGTGAAGGAGCATGCGTTCCTTTTCTAGAGACTAGAAATACATATATATATATATATAATTATATACATATATTATATATATATATTATATATATATATATATATATTATAAATATATATATATATATATTATATATATATATATAACATATATATATATAACTTGAAAACGGTAAAATGGTGGCATTGTAGACATCAGTTTAATTTGTTGCCTCTTTATTTAATTTTTAGGTTACCAACTTTTAAGTTTTTCAGAACTCCATTGAAGTTAAAAATCTTTTTTTTAGATAGTATTTTAAATGAGGAAATATGTTAAAAAAAATATCTTAAAACGTTTGGTTTTTATATATATATGTATATATAATATATATATATATATATATATATATATATATATATATATATATATATATATATATATATATTATATATATATATATATATATAATAATATATATAATATATATGTATATATATAATATATATATATATATATATATATATATATATATATATATATATACTATATTATATATATAACATATATATATATATATATATATATATATATATATATATATATATATATTTTAATTATGTTAGTGTATTTTACAAATAGAGTGCTCAATGTTCTTAAAGAACAGAGCAATGATTAATTAGTAAAAAAACTTATCTAACTTTTTATCTTCGACTTGAAGCTTCGCCATTGCTGGAACTCTTCCTGATGATCCAGCAATGGTGAAACTTCAAGTCGAAGATAAAAGTATATATATATATATATATATATATATATATATATATATATATATATATATATATATATATATATATATATATATATATATACATATATATATATATATATATATATATATATATATATATATATATATATATATATATATATATATATATATATATATAAAGATATAAACAATATATATCAAATTATATTAAATATATAAGTACGCACATATCCTTCAATTTATGGCACCGATCTTGTAATAAAAAACTTCGACTATTTTATTGAAGCATGCATGGCGTAGGTGTTGTAAGAATGTATTTTCTTGTGTTATTTTGTAGAATTTCATATCAACATATATATTTTTTGAAAAGTAGAATAGTTAAACATTTTTGTGTTGTTGTTTTTTGTAGTTACCACCGCTCTCGTTGAATTTATAGTTCTTAAAAACTTCGTTGTTGATCAGATGTATAATTCATATTAGGTGAATGTTGATAACTTTTTTAAATCTATTGGGCCCAGTGTAAGAACTTATTTTCTTAGTGCATGCCAAATTTCATTAAAAAATATTATGTAGCAGACACCTAATTTTTTGTAGCAGAATAGGTACTTGAATGTGTTGTTTTGTAGAGTTTCGAACCAAAGTATATACTTTTAGAAAAAGTTAAAAAGTCAGGCATTATTTTTATGTTTTTTTTTTAGTAGTTACCACCGCTATCATTAAATTTACTGTTCTGAAAAAATTTGTTGTTGATCAGATGTAAAATTTATATTAAAGGAATGTTGATAACTTTTTTAAATCTGTTTTTCCCTGTGCAGAAACTTATTTTCTAAGTGCATGCCAAAATTCATTAAAAAATATTATCTAGCAGGCACTTTATTATTTGTTGCAGCATAGGTACTTGAGTTTAACTTTTTCCGGAGAATAAATGTAGGCAGAGGGGGCTAATAACGAATTTTTTAAAAGATCGTTGTTAGCCCCCCTTCCCCTCTATGTATATTTATTTAATAATATATAGCAACAATAATAATAATATATATATATATATATATATATATATATATATATATATATATATATATATATATATATATATATATATATATGTGTGTGTGTGTGTGTGTGTGTGTGTGTGTGTGTGTGTGTGTGTGTGTGTGTGTGTGTGTGTGTGTGCCTATAATAGATTTGAAATTGATATGCAATGATAATAATTATATAGTAATATTTTATAGTTATTTTTATTACTTATAAAATAAATTTAAAATAAATTTATCATAATAAAAAGGATATGCAAGTTGGTTATGATAATTGAGTGAGATATCAGTCATAGACTATCATAATACATTATCATCAGTATCATAACATAGTTGATAGATTATAGGTGATTTATCACCAGATGATAACCATATGGTTATAAAGCTTATAATTATTATCATGATAAATTATTTTAAGCCATTGGTAAAGTTAACTCATGATTGATTAAACTCAATATTTATTGCATACATATGATATCAATTAAATGATTTTGCTTAAAACAGAAACAAGTAACCAATTTTCACTAGAAATTCTTTTTTCATTTTAGAAATAACTCTACGTGACATTGTATGGTATTATGGGTCCGAAAAAGAATATGTGTGTGTTTCGTGGTGCAGCGAAAAACTATTTAGAATCAAACTTTGCATTGCCTTTGCAGGTAGATAACGATTGTAAAAATAGGCATATTCTGTTTGTATTCATTAACAATAATGAATCACATAAATTAACTATTGAGCAAGCCAATAAACTTTATGTCTTCAATACTTGTTATAGTCAAACTAAATTTCTTGTTAATGTATCAAAAAAATAAGCCTGCAATTTTTTAAGAGATTCGAAGCGTTTTGTTGACTTCTGCAATGACCCTTTCATTTGTCAAGCAACAACATTGCCAGCAACACAATCACTTCAGTCAACCCCAAATTCATGTAAAATTGTTTCATCTTTGTCAGTTGCCTCATCTCCTAAACATATTAGTATTTTGTCTTCGCCAAATAAAAGAAGTGCTTTGTTATCCAGGTTAAGAGCTGACGAGTTGACTCCAAGAAAAAAAATTTTAAAACGGAGATTAAGCGTTTTTGCGACTGAATTTGCTACCGAAAACAATAGCATAGGGTGTAAAGGTGTTCAAAGAAAAAATTAAAACAAGGCTAAGTTTTAAACATCTCAATGAGACTATTGCTTGCAAAGAAAAGTCAATTCAAAGTTTGCGGAATAAATCAAAAGTCCAGCATCTAAACTTACAGCTGAATAAGCTTCAAATTTCAAATTTTCGTTTGAAAAAAGAGCTGCTATCCACCCAAACAAAGCTGTCTACTGAAGAAGTTATCTTATGTCAACAACTTGCTGACAAGAATTTAGAGATTAGTGTCCTGCAAAACGATACGCTTTTTTTATAGGAAAAGATAGAGCTAATGCAGCAGAAAGTACAAAGCACCAGATGTAAAAAAGTTTACTCATTTGATATTAGGGCATTTATCTATGACATGCTGGAATGTCAAGTTCCTACACACAGTGTGCCCCAACTTCTTCATAAAGTAGGAGAATTTTTTGGGTATAGATTTAGTAATATTCTGCATTACCAAACTGTGAAGCAGATGATGTGCAAGCTGGGTATTATTTCAGAACTCCAGGCTGCTGAGATAGCATTCTCAACAAAAAATTTGACTCTTGGTTTTGATGCAACAACCCAGGAGGGTGTTCATGTTAATGTTGTGCACTTAACAACTAAATCTTCATGCATGGTGGTAGCTATTGATCAGCTTGCTGGTGGTACAGCTTATGACTATGAGTCATATTTTAAAGTCTGTGGATAATCTTGCTAAGTTGTATAGTGACTTTTACCAGGAACAATATACTGATGTACGAAGCACCATTATCAGCAACATAACTAACGCAATGAGTGACAGAGTGGCATTGAACCATGCAACTATAACAAAGTTAAACACTTTTTAGCAGAAATCTCTTAATGAACTGAATTGTCACCTTCACCCATTGGATATAACGGGTGATGCGGAAGTTATCGGACAAAATAAAAACGTCAATAACTTATTTATAAATAAAAAAAAAAAACTACTGTTATATTTTTTTTAAATAAAGCATTTATCTTTTAATAAAAATGTATTATTTTTTATATGAAAAAACACCACCATCTGAAATTGATCTCAATTTTGCTCTGACGCCTTTCATATGCGATTGTAAAAAGTTTAAATCAATTTCTCGTAGTTTTAGTTTAATGCGATCAATCAAAACTTGCTCTGTTGAAGCTTGCCAATCTCCCTCGTAAACCTTCTGTGCCAAATGTCCCCAAAAATTTTCAATTGGTCGTGCTTGAGGCACATTTGGGGGATTGGATTCTTTATCAACGTAATAGACATATTGGTCCATCCAATTTAGAGAATCTTAAGAACAATGAGAACTTGCTAAATCTGGCCAAAATAAATAGTTAAAGTCTCTGTGATACTTGTGAATAAATGGAAGAAGTCGTTTTTCTAAACATTCATTAATATAGATTGATGAATTGATCGCTACAGCCTTGGAAGTACGAAACAATGGTCAGATATTGCTATTCACATTTATAATTTTTTTGGAAATTTCTCTTTTCCTATAAAACGAACACTTTCTGGGTATGTCTTTTTGTTGTTTGTGTAGTATCCAGAATTTCCAGACATGTTGTCCCCTGCAAAACAAAAGTATTTTTTGTCATCGATGACTAGAAGCGATTTTGTGTTATAGAGTAGGTTAACTAGTTTACTGCTTCTTTTCTTTGCCTTTATTTGTTGTTCTATAGTGTATTTTGGAGTCTTTTCACGTTTTCTATATTTAATATTCATTTTTTTTTAACTGACGACCAATTGTCGATTGATTTACACCGAATTTAATAGCTATTTTTCTCTGACTGACTTTTCGATTGTTGACAAGTCTCGTTAATTCGCCTTTCTTTTCTCTAGTCCAGGATGTCAGACGACCAGGGTGCTTTCTATCAGAAAACGATTAGACAGTTTCAAGTCTTTTTAGGTTATCATATATTGTACTTCGAGCAAATCCTTCCTTTTCAAAATGAATTACGATTTTTTTTTTTTTTTATATTAGGTTTATTTACAAAAAATATTTTTAGTCGCTTTCGAAAAGATTCTCGTTCAGCTGCATTTAACCTCATTTTAAATAATTGTGTTTCAAATAATAAAGTTTATATTTTATAGAACGTTTATGCCTACGCATAAAACCATAAAAACTAATTATTATGCTCAAATAATGAAATTAGGATTTGTCTGATAACTTCCGCATCACCCTTTAATCATTTCTGCTTGCAAGTCATCACTTAAAGCTTTGGAAACTTCAAAAGGGAAGCTTTTTGGTCGAGATTGTTTTGCAGCAAACATTGTTGTTCAGTTAAATAAACTCCGTTACAAGGATGGTAAAGGTAAACAAATATGATAAACTCTTATCATATTTTTACTATAATGATGCTTTCTTGATATTTTAAATTATTTTATTTCAAGTTGTTATTTTGAATTTAAATCTGAACATAATAAATATGTTGATTAAC
Organism: Hydra vulgaris; assembly: GCF_038396675.1. Taxonomy (NCBI): domain Eukaryota; kingdom Metazoa; phylum Cnidaria; class Hydrozoa; order Anthoathecata; family Hydridae; genus Hydra; species Hydra vulgaris. Next base: position 6,144,161 of record NC_088928.1, on the reverse strand, counting down.
ATACTTGTTTCAAATTTGCAAATAAGTTCTTTGCATTGCACTTTTGGTTTTAATTTTGTTTTTATAGGTAATCCAAAAGGCTTCGTCACCTTTTTGGACAAGCATGGTCTTCCTAGAGGACTTATACCACGCTATAGGGGAAATCGATTGCACACCCTTTTTTCATACGTTGGAATTTTAATACATCACTTCCATAAACTTCAGAGTTTTCTTTTTTCTGGAGTAGTGTTATTTGGAGGACTGAGAAATAGTCTTTTCTAAGACTTCACATCTGAAACGGGTTAGATGTTATAATGGGTTAGTAATTAAAATGTTTGGTTCTTATTTTTTTTATGGCATATTTTATTTAATTTTAGGTATACGTGAGATGTGTGCCCAAGGTTTAATTGGAAAGTTAGTGACTGGTCCCTGGATGAAAAAATTCTATGTTGCACCAGGACTTGACTACTTGTCTGGCTTCCAAGTGATCAAAAATGTTTGCAATGTACTTGTTGAAAGCAACACAAAGGCTCTTTCCCTTATTCACCGAACTGATTTTGGAGGTGATCTCAATGATTCAGTTTTTCAATCACTTATAAACTTTTGCCCAAGTACTGACAAAATGAGAGACACATTAGCCAGCTATCTAAATGCTCACATTAGTGTTATTAAGCGTCAGTATGAGCAACAGTTTACTATGACCTGAGCAACTCAAGTCTCAGACATTATAAGCACGTCCACATAATATTGACTGTGAAGAACTTGTGGGTATGTTTAGTGCTGCAAAGCAAAAAGCTCCTAATGCCACAATTTGTTATTTTTCATCAAAATTTGCGTATGCAAGAGTTAGACAACTGATTTTCTTTCTAAAAAACCAACTGATATACGAAATAAATTGATATCTTGGTCTATATCCTCAGCTGGTAAAAAGCGCTTAGCAAACATACTATGCCATGACGAAATGAAGGCAGAATTGATTAAACGCATGACTAAAAAGATTCAGAATAAGGAAGAGAAAGAAAGAAGAAAAGTGGAAAAAATATTAAAAAAGTACGTCCCTCTACAGGTAAAACAACTCTTCCTAGATCTGGAAAATAATGAAACTGCAGATATTGAAGACATTCTCAATGGAGATGCTGTTGGAATAAGTATATGCCACATGTGGTATGATGCTGACACTAAATGCAAAAATATGTACTATGGCAGGCTTCTTAGCATTAAAAAAAAAATAATGCTTTATATATAGTTTCCTATTGGAAACCAAATGAAAATGAGGATGATGATGCTGTTGAATAGGATATGAGCTAATATCAATTATCTGCAGACATCATTAGCGGTGATTTGATGTAAATTAAGCATAAGCAAATTGTGTACAAATAAGTAGTAAAAAAGTATATGTTACTGTAAATAATAACATAGTTTATATACTTGCATTAATAGATTTCATTTACAATCTTTTTATTAGATCTATTTTACTCTTCACCCCCTCCCCCATCCCCTCCTTTTTTTGTATGCTTATGAAAGGATTTTTTTTTAGTTCATTAATTGTATATATTAATGCGGTGCTGGTGTAGTGGTAAAGCGCTCGCTTCATAAGCGAGAGGTTCCGAGTTCGATCCCCACCACGCCCCTGGTAGTACCGCGCTCAACTTGTTTCTCCGCGCAGCGGCCTTGTTCGTCAAAGTTCGTGTTTCGGAGTTATAGAGTTGAGAGAGGGTTATACCTAGTGAACGGAAACTTTCGGCTTCGGCCGAAACCGAAACCGAAATTTCTGCTTCAACAATTTTTTTACTTTTCCTGTTTCGGCCGAAATTTCGGTTCAAATCGCAACCGAAATGAGCCGAAACTTTTAAAAGATTTTTTTTAAGCTTTAATATATAGTGGGATCATGACAGTTTCCTAATTGTAATCGTTTGTTAGTAAATCAATTTATTAATTATAACAATTGTAAAAATTTTAATTGAAATCACGTTAAGTAATTGTTTTAAGTTACTATTCTCAAATCATTCTTAAAATGAATTAACATTTAAGTAAAGCAACCCAAACCAATAGTTTCATCAAAAATTTCTCAGTGCTAAATTTTACAATGGAAAATAATCGATAAAAAACTGGTTTATGGAATCATTTTACCGTGACAGTTAGTGATTTCAAATACGGAACTTACAATTTGAAAATATCTCGTGGATCGCACAATCCAAAACTTCAATCACTTAGCGGACTTTCATCACATTTAAGAAGTGGTTTACTCTAAAAAATCTCTTAACTGAAAAGCAATACAACTACCGGCAGTCCTATAAATCTCAAAATTGATTCAAACTTCATAGAAGGTCTGAAGTTTCTTGTGCGACCGTGGCGCAGTGGTTAGAGCGCTTGCCTTTTAAGCAGGAGAGCCAGGCTCAAAACGAGCTTCGCATATATTTTTGCGTCACGGTAATGAAGGAGGCCTAAATTTTCTGGTTAAATGCACTTCCGCGGTGCTCTGTGACAAGACCTATAGGTCTTCTTGGGATTTTAAATATATAATTTTCAAAGTTCGGCCGAAATTTCGGTTTTGGTTTCGGCCGAAATTTCGGTTTCGGTTTCGGCTACGGCTTCACTGAACCGAAATTTCGGTACTTTCGGTTTCGGCTCAAATTTCGGTTTCGGTCGATCACTAGTTATACCACTATTAAATAGCCTCCTCATCTGTAGTGGCCTTCTCGGCCTTGAGGAGGTGAATAACAAAAAAAAAAGTTCTTGTTTCAGGTAGTTAGGTAGTTACTAATATCTAATAATGTTGATTTGGTTGCAAACTGAGCGCCATTTACATAAACACCCTCCTGGGAAACAGGAAAGCTCACTTAAAGTTAAACTTAACTATTTACTGGACTTGTCACAAATATGTTGATGATGATGTTGGTGATACACAGATACTAATGCATTAACAAGATAAAATGTTAGTGTTAATTCATTTTATTTAGCCAATATAAAATAGATATATTTTCTATTTTAACCTATTTTAATGTATTTTATCTCAGGTATTATGGTGGTTGTTCAAGAAAACATTAAAAGGTTGGCTTTTTTTATTCATCAATGATTTTTCTATTTAAATAGTAAAATGTGTTATACATCAGGAGTTCTTGTTATATTGATTTAATAGTTTTAATTGATTCCTTTTTGGTTTGGTTATAATAAAATCATTATTTTTTTAACTTTTATTTTTATGTCACATCTATTTTATTTTAGGTATTATGGAGAGAATGAAATAAAGCAAACATTGAGGGATCAACTTGCTTTTATTGATGTTTCTATTTTAATGGTAAATTATCTTATGCACCAGAAGTTAAGTTATTTTGATTTATTTTTACCCTAGAGTTTACCAGATATATTTTATTTATCATTGCAAGGTTTCAACAAAGAGCTTGTAGAAGAATAGAGTTTGGTTTCTATGAATGTTGATGCCTTAATAAGACAAGAAAATAGTTAGATTATATTTATGTAAAGTTAGATAATATTTATTAGTGCAGTAGTAACAGTTAGGTATTTGTTAATCAGGATATTTGACTTCTTTTGTTTTGATGATTGTGTATCATATTTTTTCAGAGATCTATTTTATTTTAGATACTGTTTAATAGTGTTAATTCTATGGACTAAAGAATCTCTTAGGATGTCAATGCTTAGTGGTAAAAGGAAAATTTGCGCTTTGTTCGCATTATGAAGTCAACATCTTCACACACAAAAAAGGCTATTTTCATTGCCACAATTCTATTAAAAATATTATTAAGCAAATTGGAAAATAATTGTTTAAGTGTAATTTTTTTTCTAATTATATTTACAAACAAATAACTATTTACATTTGATTGGCGTATTTATTTTATTGGGGTAGAATAGTAATCTATTATAGAAGAGGGGTATATATCGGAAGAGATATGGAAACTACTTATCTTAATATTTGATATAAAATATTTCCGTTTATTGTATGATAAGGTTAGTGCCGCAAGTGCAATTGCGCAAGTCCCACTATTTTTAAAGGCCCCACCAATAAATACTCGTCTGTTTTTTTTATAACAAGTTTTTTTAAAAAAAAGTAATTCAAAAATTTTTGTGGAACGGGGTAAAAATTTTAAACTATAACTACAGTAAAAAAGGGACAGAAATAGAAATATCAGATAGCCCAGTGACACGTTTTTCCTTTATTCTATATATTTTATACTTGATGGGATAAAGCGTTTTACTGGTAAATATTTATGTTTTCAAAATGTAAGCAATATTATTATAATCGTTTTTATATGATGTTCGCTATATACCTATGTAAATTAATTTTTAAATTTTTTTTTATTATATAAGAAATATTATTTTAGTTAACAAAATTATTATTATCGCTATTTCAGTGTTAGGCTCGATAGAAATTCAAACCCGAATTAAAATACCGCGCGAGTTTGCAACAAAGTTCTATTACAAAACTACCGTTAGCCGAACGTGAAAATATGAAGTTGGTCGCAGTTTTCTTAAGTAATCCTTGTGGTTACTAAAAGTTGCAAAATTTTTATAGAACAATTTATTTTTTATGAAATTTTCACCATGATTGACTGGGAAAGGACTCAAAATTCTGCATTTTAAAGAATCTCTAAGATGCTTCAAATTAAAAAAAAAAATGCGTATATGTATTCTTAGCAACTCTCTTACTAAGAGACTTAGCAAAATGTTTAATGTTGTTCCCAGTCAACATTGACACACGGGTACCATACGGGTCGTCCACTGGGTCCCATATGGGAAGACCGACAGTATCCCGCCGGATCATGGCCGCGGTTTCCTTATGGGGCCCATATCGGTATGCCCGCCGGATATCCCGTATGAGTCCCAGTCCAATCCCGTATTTTAAAACCGTAAGGGGACCATTTGGGTTTGCAACTGAGACCCATCGGGAACCCGCCGGATCTTGGCAGCGGTTTTCCTCTGGGGCCATAAGGATATGTCGACCGGGTATGCCCGTGAGGGTCCCGCGAAGTTTACCCATTGTAAATCTTGCAAAACTACGTTTAAATGTTTAAAATTTACAGAAAAAGCAAATTTATATAACTTGATTGATTTGTTTCACAAAAAATAATCAAAACTACAGTCGAAATTAAGCAAACTTTTAAACGATTTTTTATTCGTGTATCGAATGCTTTCACGGTTATCTCGCAAATTGGAAGCTTTTCCATTGTTGTTTAAACGACTTCTTTGAAAACCTATTTACATCTCGCTTCAATATGACCTGTAAAAAAATTAAAGTTAACTGTTAGTCTTAAATTTTATAGTTAACATAAATTATTTTTAATGTTTTAAACTCTTATGATTTCTCCTAAAACTCTTTAGATAAAAAATGTAATTTTCACCATCGAAGGTAGAAAAATATTATCTTTAAATTTATAATTGACATTTATGTCAGTATAAAACAATTAAATACAATGCAAAATTAGGACTTGATATTCAAATGCCAAAATGACTTAAAATGCGCATCAATAAGACTAAGTTAAAATTACAATAAAAATGCAAAAAGTAAAAACAGAAAATGAAATAAATTACTATGGCAATGAAAGTTCAAACATTTGAAATATGTCAGTTAATACTTTGTATGGTTTCCCTTATTTTTAAGCAGTGCCTGGACCCTTGAAGGCATCCCATAAATAAGTTTTGGGCGAAGCTTACGGATTTCGTCGTCATGATGCCAGACATTGATCAAAGCCTCGGTCAGTTCAATCTTGTTTTTTGGTTTCATCCCTCCTACTCTTCCTTTGACAACCTCCCACAGGTTCTCAATGGGGTTCATATCAGGTGAATTACCTGGCCACTGCAGAAGCTTAATGTGGTTGTCAGCTAAGTATTTCTTGACTGTCTTCGCAGTGTGACAAGGTGCTCCATCTTGCATTAAAGTGAACGGTCTCCGTCGACACCATTCGCCAAGTTGAGGCAGCAGTTGTGTCTCAAGCACCTTCTTGTATTGAACTTGATCCATGGTGCCTTCAACAATATACAGTCGTCCAGGCCCTTGAATAGAGATAACTGACCAAACCATGACATACGTTGGGTGCTTTACTGTCTCTGCATCACAGTCAGGATGAAATTCTTCACCGGGTCTCCTACGTACATAGGCTGCTTTCTCATCCATGATGTAAAAGGATGATTCATCACTGAAACACACCTGAATCCAATCATTTTCAGTGAAATTCTTATGTTGCTTTCCCCATGCCAAACATTTCTTGATCATTGCCGGAGTCAGCTTTGGTTTTCTGCGTGGCCGTCGAGCTCAAAAACCATTCACAACTAATTATCTTCTGACTGTTCTGGTACTCACATGTACATTATATTTTTGTAATTCTTTCTGCAACATCTTGCTTGTTGCTTTACGGTTTCTTATACAGCATTTCATGAGGTACCTGTTGTCTCGCACAGACATTGATTTTTTCTTTCACAATTGTCAACACGGTTGCCTCGTAATTTTTTACCAGTCTGCATCTTCTTCTTCATTCTCGATACCGATTTCTGACTTATTCCAACATTTTTAGCAATATCCTTTTGCGTAAGTGATGTCTTTCGTAGATAAACCTAAACTCTGGCCAGTTTTGTTGGTGACAAGTCAACAGCTTTTCCCATCTATAAAAAGGACATAAAATACTTTATAATTAAACATGTTTCTTCATTTTTAATGTAGAAAATAAAAATAAATAAAAGATTGACCTTAATGTAATGTCAAGTAACTCTTATTAATGTAAATTTTCCTTCAATTTCTGCTCATAAACATCAAACAAATAAGAAAATACTGACCTCAAACAGATAGCAGGTGACCAAATTTTAATACTCAATTTACAGTTAAAATTTTCAATAAAATGGATCTTGAGTGAAAATAAAAATAAATTGAACTTATTATCACTTAGCAACATTGGGCTATACATGCAGTAACTATATATACATTAATTTAATAACTAATTCGTGCCAAGGTAGGGACAAATTAGTTATTAAATTAATGTATATATAGTTAATGTATATACATTCAAAAATAATCTCGGTTTTGTAGTCTAGTCTAATAACTTAGCCACCCCTATATATATATATATATATATATATATATATATATATATATATATATATATATATATATATATATATATATATATATATATATATATGTATGTATATATATATATATATATATATATATATATATATATATTATATTTAGGAAATGCGTCCAAATACATGGTGCTCTCCTGCTTTTTATTAAGATGTATAGGTTAAAAGTTAACTTTTATCTCATCAATACACAATTTAGTTAGTCATTCAAAAGTTATTCAAGGCTTTCATTGACCTCCCTGATTGAAAACCAGTTTTAAAAGCACCTTGGATTACATGAGGTTGCAACTTTTAGTTTTAAAAAGTTTAGGAAATTCTTGTTGCTCACAATGCTATTTAATACGATCAAGAGGTAACCAGTTTACTTTTGGGCCATCCACACCCAGTTTTGTCAGATTTATGCAATTGATTTTTGCCAAAGATGTGGTTGTACTCAATTAATTTTTTTGGGTATTTGTATTCAACATGATTTAGATTGCTATTTCAAAACCAAATATTTAGATCCATTTGAAAATTTTGAAAAGAACCATTTAGTGATTTTCTGATATTTTTTGTTAAAAGTGTAAAAAATGCTCTAGACCAAAACTTCAAAAATGTAAGTTTTTTTTAGAATAAAACTTAAATTTTTTTCATAATGATTAAATATTAATATATTTGAACAATCCTTTGAGCAATAAGGTTTTTAAAATAGTAACCTAAAAAAAGAATATTATTTCTGTGAAAAACATTTTAAAATATTAAAATAAAATAGTATAAATATAAAAAATTCCCTGACTTGCCACAATTTTAAATGAAAGCTTTTCCCTAGATTTTCCCAGATTATATCTAAATTCCCCTGACTATCCCTAAACCCCTTGATTAGGTGGCAACGTTGCATGAACTGTTTATTATTTAAACTGTAAAGATATAACCATGACCTGTTAACACAGTAGAGATAAAAACTCCATAAATTTGAATAACTGATTATTGCAAAGTGTACATCACAACTTAAATAAAGTAACTCTGAACATTCATTTAGATTAAATTGTTCTAAAACTTTTTACCTGTACTACCAAAATCCTTTGGAGTTGAAAAAGCAGCAAAGCGAACTGTATTATTTATCTCATTGTTATGAAGACACTGATTGGCTTCTTTAACCGAATCACATATGTAGATATCACTTTTATCTGAAATGTGAAGATCTTATTAATTTCAAAATAAATGGAAAGAAAATATTGTAGAGCAAACAATAACTAAAAATCTTGCTAACTTAAAATTTTTATTGGTTCATTAACAGAACTAATAACCTAATGATATAATTTGATAACAATATTATTGTAATCAATAATTAATACTATTATTATAATATTATAATAATACTACTGCAATAATATGATTATAATAATAATATTATAATTATTATCGATTATTAACCTTCTAATAATAATAAATAATAAAAGACTACTATTTATCTTATTTATATAATATTACTAGTAATATATAGTATGATATATATATAGTATACTATAAATTATATGTCAATATCAATATATTGACACGTAAGTTATGCCAATATTATTGACAATAAGTGTAACTTTTTGTATAAGTTACGCTTATTGACAATAAGAAAAAAAAACTTATACAAACTGGAAAAATCCTAACAACGATATATTAAACTTTAGAATTAAAATATACCTTGTCATTTCTATATCCATTTAAAACTTTTTTTAATTTTAAAACTAAAACTTTATTCTTTTTTAGCTTACGAGCACGTTCTCAATAACAAGCTTTATAAAGATGGAATAATTAAAATATAACTCGCATAACTTAATTAAAATGATACACGCATAATTGGACTTTTTGGACTTAGATCGTATTCTGAGCGTAATTGGATTTTTTGGACTTTCTTGCGCTGACCAAGAAAAATTCAACTTTCGTATAAAACTCCCGTGCGGCTAACGGCAGCTTTGTAATATAATCATTGTTAATTCGCGCATGATTTTGCATAATGGAATGTGCAAAACGATTAAAAAACGTTATTAAAAAAGTTTCGAATTAAAATAACAAAATATTATTAATATTAAAATAGTAATAGTAAAATTTATAACAAAATTTTATAAAACATGCATGAAAAAAAAATATCGCGTATTTTTGCGATATTTACAATAATTATATATATATATATATATATATATATATATACAACCCTTAGATGTTGTCCGAAAGTTTTTTCGATATTTTGTTGACAAAAAGTAAAAATTAAAATGCAAGACCGGAATTTTTTTTTTTTAATAATGATAGACTGCCTGCCCCAACCAAACCCTCAGTCGATGTAGCAGCACTCCCTTGCGGGTCAGGCTATTTGTCAGTCGATGTAGCAGCACTCCCTTGCGAGTCAGGCTATTTGTCAGTTGATGTAGCAGCACTCCCTTGCGAGTCAGGCTATTTGTCAGTCGATGTAGCAGCACTCCCTTGGGAGTCAGGCTATAAGATAGTCGATGTAGCAACACTCCGCGCATGATTTACAGAAAAAAAATAAAAATAAAAACATTTTATTAAAAAAAATAAAAATAAAAACATTTTATTAAAAAAAATAAAAATAAAAACTTTGTTTATATTGTTAAAAACATTCAAAATGTTATAAAAACATTCAGAATGTTTTTAAAAACATTCTGGTCAATTAAATTTGCGTTTTTGTGGTTTTTTTAAAAAACGATTAATTTGTAATTAAATTAATGGTTTTTACTTTCGTCCAACACGGAAATGTTGGACGAAAGTCAAAAGTAATTAAAAGTGACGTATGTGTTGGCGTAAGAATCACTTTTTTCCTTCCGCTCTTCCTAAAGCCAACAAACTATAGATCTATATATATATATATATATATATATATATATATATATATATGTTTATATATATATATATATGTATATATATATATATATATATATATATATATATATATATATATATATATAAATTTATGGCTAAGGGTATATATATTTATTTTATTAAATATGCGCCAAGGCTAGAATTTCTATAGCGTATAGATGAAATTTAAATACATTAAAAGCCGAAGTAGGGCTAGGACTATTGTAATTAAAAAAACTAAATACAATTACACATTACAATACAATAATATTGTATTGTAATATTACAGAAACAATAAAAATATTTTTTTTTGGTATTGTATTGCTGTGATGAAAAACAATTACAATAAGTATTGTATTGTTTTTTTTCTAAAAATACAATAAAATTCGAAAACTGTTGTATTGTATTGTTTTAATGAAATAAAATTACAATAGCTATTGTATTGTTTTGATGAAAACAATTACAATAACTATTGTAGCGAATTACTTTACATTTAAGTAGAAAAGCTAACGTATTTTAACGTATTTATATTCATCTCTGACGAACTTACTATTATTTTTGCTATTTTTTATTTACGGATTTGCAATATATTGCAAATTTTATTTTTTACATATTTAGATTTCGCATCACCTATCTTGTTATGTATTTCTAAGCTCTAAATGGCCGCAAAATATTGCCTGTCTGATGATGGCCTTACTATTATGAAAAATAATATTCATAAATCATTTAATTCAGCCCTTTTATTTTTTCCTCTTGATTTTAATGCTGCAATGGAACTTGAAATATATATGAAAATTAAATTTAGTAATATAGTATATACAAACAGTTAAACATAATAATTCTTCTTAAATAAAAATGTTAATGTCTTTTATTACAATAACAATAAGTTGTTATTGTATTACAAAGACGAATTACAATACAATATTTATTGTTAGTATAGTGGGTCATTACAATACTTTTTTTTTTCAGATATTGTTATTGTTTTATAAAGATGAACTGCAATACGATATTTATTGCTATTGCATTACAGAACTACAATAGTTGTAAGTCACAAGTATTATTATTGTTTCTAAATTAAGTTAATACAATAACAATAACTATTGTTACTGTTATTGTTTTCATTACAATTACAATAGTCCTAACCCTAGGCCGAAGTACAAAAAAACAATCATAAAACACCATATAGTTTAACTAAAAACCTACACAAAAATATCCATCTAAACAATGGAGGGGGGCATGTCCACCACGGCTCTCCTTCATTTTCCCTTCCATAGTCCACATATCTATCTAACTTTATATAAATTCCAACAAACCGCAAAAAATAAAAATAAATTTTTTACATACTTCTTTAACAAAAAATTTAGACTATAATAATTTTTTTCTTTTTTGCTTAGTAATGTTTTTAACAGAATTGTGGCTTTGAAGAAAGCCTAGTTTTTGAAGCAAACAAAACTGTGACATCCATAGCTAGAAAGAGTCGATTCTTTAGTACGCAAACGAAACCACATCCAATGATATCTAAAATAAAGTAAACCCCTAAATTAATTTTGCTATACCTATTTAATAAGGATGCCTTATGCCCCGGATAATAAATAAATATATAACAGTTATTATTGCATTAATAAACATAATCAATCTCTAAAATATGATCTAACCGGTTTAATCTTGATATGGAAAAGATCAACATCCATCGAAGCAATCGTATGGTTTTTATCATGTTGTGTAACCTTACAATGATAGATAAGATAAAATATATCAGAGATATAAAATTAAAAAAAGTTAGGGCTAACAAATAACTAATGTATAATAAATTAACATCTAACTGTTATTACTGAATTAATAAATATAATTTTGAGGTCTTTAAGATAAACATCTACAGTAGCAAACTGCCATCATAGTTTAAACCTTGCAATAAAAGATAAATGAAAATATATTAGATATTTAGCACAATAACTGAAAAACCCATTACAAATTAGAGAAGATGAGAATGATTTCCTAACTAAAATAAAAAAATTCAAAATCACTTAACTGATACCTGATACACAACACATTTCCCATTACCAACAGAGAAATCGATAGAAGTTGACCCTTCAATACTTTTTAACTTGAAATTTAATAGATTTGATTATAAATTATAATAAAAAGAAAGTTACATTGTGTTAGCGTAACTATCTGGTAATGGCAGATGCCATTTGTTTAGAGTTTACTGATTTATTGTAATTAAACACTAACATCTCTCAATCCATGCAAGCAAAAGTCTGTCTTTCTGAGAAGAAACAATGAATAGCCATCATCATGATTAACATTAATAACATGAGCCAGGCAATTTTCCTTTGTCAAATAGTAAATGAGCTTTGGTTTCCCATAGCTCACTGCAACCAGGTCAACCCTGGTTGTTGGATAATTAACCGACTGCCTAAAATTACATTTCTATATACATATATGTATACATAAAAACAAATTAAATAACTATAAATCTTTTCATAATCTTAAAAAAAGGGGAGGGTAGAGAATATGATATTTATTAGGCACTGTAAAATTTATTTTAAAAAAAAAGAATACCCTACTATCTGTAAATACTATCTGTTAATGCAAGTTTATAAGACATACTTTTATTTAAATTAACATATACCTTATTATTACACATTTCTATTATTTTATCACCATATCACCTCTTATTATGTCTGCAAAAAGTTGATATTTGCTCACATCATACTCAACACCATCATCATCTTCATTTTCTTTTGGTTTCCAATAAAAAACTATATATACATTGCTTTTCTTCTTTTTAATGCTAACAGTTCTGCCGTAATATACATCCTGGGTGTTAGTGGCATTATCGAACCACATGCAGCAAATACTTCTTCCAATAACTGAAAAACCCACAATCCAATAAGAATTTCTTCAATATCTGAGACCTCGTTATTTTCTAGGTCAGAAAACATTTCTTTTACCTGATCAGACATGCAATTTTTTAATATTTTTTCTACTTTTCTGCGTTCTTTGTCTTCTTTTTTCTGAACTTTATCTGCCATTCGTTTTATCAACTCTAACTTCAGGTCATTATGACATTGCATATTTGTAAACCGCTTTTTTCTGGCATTAGAGAAAGCCCATGATATCAACTTGTTTTGAATATCAGTTGGCTTTTTGCATAGCAGAGCAGTTGTTTTATTTTTGCAAGCACAAAGGTTTGAAGAAAGAAAACAAAAAGTGGCATTTGGAGCTCAAAGGACCAGAAAGTAGCTTTTAATTAAAGCTAAAATACACAACTCACAGATACCTAAGGTAAAATAGTTAATAAGTAACAAAGAATAAATTTTGTTTATAATAGTCTTTTACAGCATTTACATGAACACCCTACTGGGTTGTTGCATCAAAACCAAGTGTCAGATCTTTTGTTTTAAATCTCAGCAGCCTGTAAGTCTAAAAGCACACCAAGCTTATGCATCATTGTTCTACAATTGTACGGTGTGGAATTTGACTAAACTGATAGCCAGCATGTTCCCCAATTTTACGGAGCAGAGATGGCACACTATGTGTAGGAATTTGGGACACAAGCATATCATACATAAGTGTCCTAATATCTGCTGAGTAGCATTTTTCATTTTAGGTGTTTTGTGTTACTTGTTAAATTTCCTCCAACTTTTCCTGTAAAATCAGTATGTCGTTTTGCAGTACAAGAATTGCTGAACTTTTTTTCAGCAGGTTGTTGGCTTAACATTGCCTTTTTATAAGAAAATTTGCTTTGCGTGAATGTCAACTGTTGTTTCCAACAAAAAATTTGATTTTCAAGTTTTTTTAACTGTAAATTTAAAATCTTTTCTTTTAATTTTTTTGTTGAGAAATTATCTTTTTCTTAAGAGTAATAACTTGATTTAGATATTTAAATCTGTATGGTCTAGCCTTTGCCTTATCTCTTAAACCTTTAATATCCTCTTTATGCTTTTTCTTCTTAATTGCCAATTCGTTTGCCAAAATGGATAATCTCTTTCTCATAACCTTTTTTCTGGGACTCAACTGGTCAGCTCTCAAACTGGATAGTGGTTCATGAGGAGAGGTTTTTAGAGTAGGACGAGATAAAGGAGATAAGTGAGCACTATTTGATACAGATGAAACGCTGATTTGTTGAGAAGAAAATGAAGAACATGTAGGAAAGTCAATTGAGGTTGCGATTGATTCTGATGTTTGTGCCACAGCAGATGTTGTTATTTAGTATGCGAAGAGCATGTTGCAGATGTCAACAAATGGTTTCGAATTTCCTGAAAAATGGTTTACAAAGACTTTTTATGTTCTAACGAGTTGCAGAATCTGACTTATACAAATTTTGATGTTAAAATACTTACCAATTAGTTATACAGTTACTTTATATGAATCATTGTTGGTTGCAAATATATGCAGTACATGTCCATTTCTACAACCAATATTTAAATGAGCTGGTATTGGAAAATTACAAGCTAAATAAGTTTTAGCTTTACCATAAAATAGATATGTTTTCTTGAGAGGTCCCATGATGCACTAAATTAAATTCAACAACCATAATACTACTATTTAATTGGGTCAGCTATAAATCATAATCAAATAATTTAAAATCACCATTAATCTATAAAAAAAAATTGTAAATATATGTATAATTTTTATATATCATATATAGCTTAAGATGGCTATATGGTAAATTATGGCTATGGAAAAAAGCTGAGAAAATGCTGTTTTTGTTTTTAATTTTTATGCAGAATCATCATAAAAAAGTGTCATATAATTTTAATTTCGGCATTTTAAATTTTATTTTGCAGAATTTTGCCTTTAAACTAATTTTGGTGTATGAAAAGAGTTAGCAATTTAGTCAAAAAAAAATTATTATATAACCACTTTAATTAATTATAACTGTTAGATTTATTAGTTTTCGATTTTACAATTATAAAAAAAAAAAAGCCAAATATTCTTAGTAGTAAAAGGCTATTAAAAAAAAAAATTTGTATAACAGTTCTAATAAAATATACCATTATTATGAATAAAAAATCAAATATACTGAATGCTCACCGTCAAAAACCGCCCCTCTCCCTAACACTATATAACGGAAGTGGAAATACATACCTCCACTGCGCGGATTAATAGGGTATGTGATCAGTAATATTTTTAAGTGAAACTTAGCAGGCACATAGAAAATAGATCTATACAGTTGACTAAAAAAATTCCAAATATATACCAACATGCCTTCAATATTAATGCACCTGCGGAACAAAAACGAAATTTTAAAACCGAATAAAAATCACTGGTATCTGTAAAAAAACAACAGAATTTATAACAAAAAGTAACAGTAACAGTAGCAGAAACAGTTTAATAAAGTGTAACAGTAACACTAAAAGAGGTGGAATAGTTACTTCATGTTAAATAGTTACTGGGGCATATGTTAAACATATATGTTAAACTTTGTAAATTTATTTTTAAAAAATATAAAAAAATTCTTTTATAATCATTATAATAATGGTACTAAATGAAATTTTAAAACAACGTCTTTTTAATGGAGTTTCAAAGTGAAAAAATACATCGAAAAAAAAAATTTATTTTTCATTACAATGTAAATATAATATATACAAAAAATATAATGCATAAAAGTTAAGTTTTTAAACTTATTTCACGCGCAATACGAATCATAAATGGCAACCATCGAGTAAGTTTTGTTATGATTTTTTTCATAATCAGTTTAAACCTTTTGGGAACCTTATGGAAAACCCATCAAATCCCCAGATTCTTCGGCCCTGATAAAAACCAGATAAAACCCAATCAAGCAAATTTGCTTTATTTTTAACCATGTGGGGCCCGTCAGGAAACCATAACACTTACCCGTTAAAATCCCGTCCCCGTAAGCCCAGACAAAAACCATAAGGTACCCGTCTGTCAATGTTGGCTGGGTTTGCAGTTTAAAAAAAATCTTTTGTTTTTAAAATAGCTTTATTGATTGCGAAAGTTCCCCACAAGTAAACCAAATAAAAAATTTTATTTATTTTCAGTACTTTATTTATCTAATATTTTCGATATATTTTTACATTTTTAAGTTGATAAAATTTAATACAAATTACAATTTTACACACCTCTCGGGCAGTGTAAAATTGTAGTTTACATAATTGTAAAATTGTACACAATTAATCGTCGTAAACTTAGTATAGGACTGTGTAATGTTACTATGTCAACAATGTATTGTAAAATTTTAAATTGTAAGTTCGCTTTATAGGATAGGGCCCTTGTCAACGAAATAATAATCACTTAATGACGTTTTGATTTACTAAATGACGCTTTGATTTTGAATTACTTAATGATTCAATTTGTATACAAAAAAGTGCCAGAACATGCGCTAGTAAATGTTTGTAGTTTTAACTTACGTTATACAAATTTAAAATAAAAATGTGCTTTAACTAAGCATCGTTATTCAAAACTTTAAACGCAAAAACGTAACATTTGATATTCTTTCGCATATTACATAAAAAAACTTAAGTTTTTTAACTAAATTCTAACTTCATCATGCTTTTGTTAACTTAAATTACATGAAAATTGCAAATGTTCTTTCGTTATTTTTTTAAAGTATATATATTTTATAATGTATAAAATTTAAAAAAATTATGTAGCATATCCTAAGAATCATTCTTTTTTAAATGTTTTAATAAAAATCATTTTAGTAAATTTTGTTTTTTTGTCTAGTGAAACTGGTTGTTTTTTTATTGTCGGTTACAAGCATACTCTGAGACGACTTTTTTTGCTTTCATGTTTGCGGCTTGATGAACTTCTGTTTTATACTTCCATGCCCCAATTAACTGATATGCTGATTATGACTGCGGATTAACAACGTATTTACGTAATTACGCAATACTACACCATGCACAGTGGGCCAGAATGCACTTTTACTGGACAAAATTCATAACTAATTTAATATTAGAGCTATATTCACTAAAATTAGTATGAGTACTAATATTTTATGTCTGCGCTTTTTATGAAGGTAATATTTTTTTATTTCGTTGCTATGGATACCTTTATTTTGCTTAGCATTAACCTAATTTTGTTATCTGCAGATATTTTATAAGTGCTATATTCACTAAATTTGGCATGAGTACCAATATGAGATCACACTTCTTACAAAAGTGATAATTTTTCAAATTTAGTTGTTATGGATACTTATATTGCTTAGTTACCGGATACTTTCCTTAGTTACAAAGTGGTAAATTGATATTTGAATATCTTATCGGATTTTTGACCCACCTATATTGAATAAAAATTGAGTATTTAGGTAAATAATGTTTTAGGAATAATAAAAGCAAAAAATAGTGCAAAATAATAAATAGTACGTTATCAATTTTAAATTACATCAAAAAATTATAAAACAATAATATCGTTTGAAGATTGTTTAAGTAATTGTAAAACATTTGAAGGAAATGCTTTATGATTTGTTTGGTGTGATGTTGATTTACGCAATGATGAAATAACAGGATCACTGGAAACTAGGAGTCTATTGATAAGATCAGTATTTGTTGCTTTTCTGGATGTTTTTCGGCTGAAATTTTTGCGATAAGATTTAAAGTCTTTATTTCTAGCCTCTTGAGCTTCCTCTGACATAAGTCCAATGGGTAATGTAAGGCTTTTAATTATGTCATGTCCATGTATCAATACTTTGTGAACTGATTGAGCCATGTAATACCATGGATAAAGGGACACATATAGTCTAAAAGCGTCAAAACAATAATCCTTGAACTTTGAGCAGTCTATTTCATATCCTGAAGAGAGCGTTACCAAGATAATGTAAAATCTGAATATAAGGTTTTGGTCAATACCCAGAATTTCAGCTGTTTGTTCATATGCTGCAAAAGCACGCCTTGAGGTATTGCCATCATTACTTGTTCCAGAACCACCACTTTTAGGGAAATCAACAACAAGTCCCATTTTGTTCATAAAATCAGTCTGAATCTTTTGTTTAGCTACAGATGCTTTTTCTTTGTGTTCTTTAGATCTTGCTTGCCACTTTCTTGTTTCTTTTTTATATGCAATGTGCAATAACATCTCAAAAAATCGAATCCATGCAT
Organism: Hydra vulgaris; assembly: GCF_038396675.1. NCBI lineage: Eukaryota > Metazoa > Cnidaria > Hydrozoa > Anthoathecata > Hydridae > Hydra > Hydra vulgaris. Next base: position 6,126,174 of record NC_088928.1, on the reverse strand, counting down.
GAAGACTGGAAAGACCATATTTGAACTCTCTGTTAGTATAATCTATATTAAGGATATCAAGACTATTCATATTTTTTGGAGAGACACCACACACTGAACAGCATTGGTATGAGTTATTTTTTTCAGATAATATTGTTTGAACCTTCCCATCAATCATTGTAAGTTCAATAATACAATTCACTTCAATAGAAGATCCGCAAACCTCTAATAAAATCATACCCAAGTTTTCTATCTCACTTTTAATGTACTAATCTTCTTCAATCACAGATTCCTTGGATTCCATTTTGTATGCAAATCTTATGGGTCTACAATAGGCTGTGGAGGACGACTTTTGATTTCTCCAAATAGGCACCTTTTCGTTGCTGTTGTTAAATCCAGTCAAATCCAATGGGACAAGACAAGTAATAAATAATGATTCTTCACGCTTTAAATCTCTGTTAATGTTGGGTTCTGATAAAACTTGTTTATAAATGCTTTGGCCAGTAGCACCATCAAAACCAGCCTTACACGTTAGTGTCATTGTTTTTATTGCTTTGTCGTTCAATATCAAGTGCCTTAGCACAGGTTCCTGAACTGCACAGATTCTTTGCAAAGTATGAGTCATTAAATCTTTTAAAGGAACTGAAGCTGAATAGTCCTCCACTGTTATGTTTGCAGGATAACATTTCAATTTTGCATCTCTGACATCATTGTAAGCGGGGTAGATGTTATATTCTTTCTCCAAGGCTCCGCTTCTAATCAATTGAAAGGAAGCTTTTGTCAGACTTGCATCAATAATTAAAGCCAGTGCTTCGTCTGCTGAATATTTAGTTGCTTTATCTGTATTTGATATATTTAAAACATTCTTGGCAGCAATAACAACAGATTCATCTCTAAATTTTTTATTAGCAGCAAAAAATAATTCATTGGATGAATGAGATTCAATTAAACAAGATACACGCCGTTTTTTAGTTTTATTAGAACTATTATCAAATGCAACTGGTTTTCGACCACGTCTACTTGCAGTTGGTTCATTGTCTTTTTTTCTGACAATTAAATATTCATTAAGCCAGTTCACAAACTTCTTTTCAAAATTTTTCACAGTATAGTTTGCAGATTTCCACTTTTTTTTATACAAGTAAACAAATCGTTGAACAGCATGTCTAAAATCAACGTTTTTAAAATCGTCTTTAAAATCAGCAACGTCTTTAAAATCAGCAAATTTTGGCTGAATAAATTTTAATATATCTTCAGTAATATTTTGTTTTGAAATACTAAGATTGTTTTTTTGGAGAAAATTATGAATGTCTAAGTTTAACAAAACCATATCTAAATAATTATTGTAACAAGTATTTTGTATTTAAAAGTAAAATGTTATAATATATATGCCGCCTGGACTACTAATACTTGTTAGTAATTAAGTTACTACAAGTGTTAGTAATTAAAATTAAAAGTAATTAAATTACTGTCAGTGTTAGTAATTAAATTACTAACACTGACAGTAATTACAACTACCGAAAATATGTTGTTGCTATGTTATGCAAAGTAAGGTATCCATAGTAACCAAAAAAAGTTAACCTCATAAGAATTCTGAATCTCATTTTAATACATACCCCCAATATTGTGTATTTAGCGTAAGTAAAATACTGTTAAAACAACGTTAATGTAAAAATGAGTTGTTGCTATGCAAAATTTAGTACCATAGCAACCAAGTTAAAACATACATAAAATCTGAACGGGGATTTAAGGGGACGAGCAATCAATTAAAACTCGATTAAAGCATCATATAGCTCAAATAAATATAAGACAACACATGGCAAATTGTGGTAATTATTAGTTATTGTGCGGCAAAAAATAAGTTTCTTAAGAAATTTTTTTTTTTAATCTGTGATTTTCAAAGTATAACTGAGATAACATGCTATAACAAATTTATTTCACACATTGGTTTTTCTTATCTCTAAATACTCTAGAATAATATGTACTAATTTTTTGTTTCAAAAACGTAGATGTAATTGAAATATAACACAACGTTGATGTCACCGTTAATTACTTATTTATAATTCTTTTTTATTTTTATTTTATCTCAATATTCAAATGCTTAGAGTCCTGGTAACTAAGGGATTTAATATAAATAAATTATCAATAGATTTCTCCTAATATATGTAGATACTAAAATTAAATAGGTTTTCAAGATTAGACAACTAAAATTTTTCCCATTTTGTCCACCTACTGGCCCACTGTGCCATGTAAAGTTCAAGATATTTGTTTTGGTTTGGTCATTTATAAACAAACGAAAAAAAAGTAATGAAATTTAGTTTTAATTTGTTCAATTGCTGTTAAAATCGGGGAATTAACCATTAAATTTTAAAACATAATTTTTTTGTTTGGTTAATTCCTCAGTTTGATATTTTAAAATGTTGAGTTAGAAAATAAAAATTACTTTTAGAAATTCCCTTTTAAAAACATCTATTAAAATTTCATATAAGTTGCGATTTAGCAAAGAGAGAAAGTTTTGAATTTGAAGTGCGTATTTCTCATTCTCAAAGTTTAGTTTTAATCAAATGAATTTTCAATTGTTATTTTTATCCTTTATCATCTTATACTTAAAAAAAGCTTATTCAAAATCGATAATAGATGAACAATTAACGTGCGGTAAAGACAAAGATGGCTCAGATATACTTAAAACTGTTGATGGACAGCTCTCGTGTGCTGTTTGTTTGTGTGGTAACTTAAACGAAGGTATTTCATATCAAAACTGTGAAACATGTTGTTGTGGATATGTTAGCAAGACAAAAATAAATGACTTCAAGCACTTTGAAAAAAAAAGCAAAAAAGGTTCATTTTATTACTTGAAATATTGTAATTTTAACTTTATTTTCAATTTGTATATAGTTGATTGTTTTTTTGTTTTTGTTGTTGTTGTTTTTTTTTTAATAATTTTTATAGCTGAGGATTAGATAAGTAAACAACTTTTAACTTATTTTCTGATCATCTAAATTTCGAACGCTACTGAAGCAGAAGCAAGCAGTTTTACACTATATTTAGGGGAGAGTGGGAAGAAGTGGGACGCGGGAGAAGTGGAACACCCCTATAATCTTATTTCGCAGCAGCGCCTAATTACTGTTATTTATAAACGTATAGATTTCATGTGCTCTTTTTAGTAGACATCATTTTCCCTCCCTGAGCGCGCTGGAAACCCTTTTTTTTTAAAGTACCCTAAAAAAGTACTTTTGCTTACATTCTAGTAACTCATGTAGTGTTTATTTTCGACTGTTGTTGCACCTTTTTTCTATTTTATAGGGAAATGCACTTATCATCTTACATTTAATAATTAAATTTATATTTTAGCTTTAACTTTGTGGCTGTAATTTTAGTTTTATTTCGTTTCCCCTACATATGGGTGAAGCAGGACAAAGAAAAAAGTCGCTGTCCCACTTCTCCTTAACAGTTTTGCGTTATTTTATTGCGGAAATTTCTAGAATATTTTAGCTTCGATTTTTTATAGTTTTCAAAATAAAAATATTGAGACACTTTATTGAAATATTTAATTTTAGTTTTAGTTCTTATTCAGTTTATTTAAATCAAAATTTGAAAAGAGAGATCTTTATTACAAATAAATTTGATTTGATTCATCATTATTGTTTGGAGCAAATTTAGAATTCTTTTTACATCAATAATTTGGAAGCATTTGGAAAGCAAAAGACATGCATAAAATTTTTTTTAATCTTAAATAAAATCATAATTTCATAATAGCATGATACAAGATATAGTAATAACAGTGACCTTAATACCATAACAAATAAATACTTTTTTATCAAACCTAATTATCAAACCTAATTTCTTTTAAATTTCAGGTCATGCCAAGAGTTTATAAAATTATAAGTGAAACTCCACATGTTTCAGAAAACATTTTGAAAGTTGCTATATCCGAAAGGGAAAATGGGATAAGCCTTAGAGAAGCAGCATATTCAGCTGGCATTTTTAAGTTTGCACTTCATAGGTGTATAATAAAAAAGTGTCAATACCCAGCTGCTAATCTTTAACCAAAGTATAAACATTTTATGATTTTATCTGTTGCACAAGAGCAAACGCTGAGCATTTATCTAGAGTCATGTTCTGATATGATATATGGCCTTACACCAGTTCAAGTCTTAAGCATCATATCAGAGTCTAAAGCAACATCATTTAAAATTTTTAATCTTGATGAGACAGGTTTTACTACTGTGCAAAAAACTCCTTGTATCATTAGATCATTACATGTTATCATTACAAATGGATCGAAGAAAATTGGGAAAATAACATTTAGAGAAAGAGGTAAATTAGTAACAGTGTGTTGCATTGTCTCCGCAGCTGGTGAAGCAATACCCCGTTATTGTTTTTCCAAGAAAATTATTTAGAAACCCACTAATAAGAGGAGGAGCATTAGAAGGTTCTATTGGATTAGCCAATCAATCTGGATGGATGAATGCTGAAATATTTTTAGATGTTTTAAAACATTTCGTTAGATTTACACGCCCAACAGTTGATCACAAAGTCTTATTGATTATGGATAATCATGAAAGCCACCTTTCACTACAGTCACTTGAATATGCTATAAAAGAAAACCATGTTTGTATGATAACTTTGGCACCTCATACTTCACATAAGACACAACCTTTAGATAAGTCTGTTTTTGGTCCAATGAAAAGATATTTTAATGCAGCTGCCAATAGCTGGATGCTTAGCAATCCAGGACAAGCCATTACAATTTATGAGATGGCCAGTCTCATTTGACAAGCATGGGAAAAATCTTCCACACCAACAAATATTATGGCAGGATTTCGCGTGACAGGAATTTGGCCTTATGATAGACATGTATATGGGGATAATATTTTTTTACCATCATTTGTAACAGACAGAGATGTGTCTCAAGAACCATGCAGCGAAGGCTCGTGTGAGAAATTGATTACAACTGCTACTTCATCAGATATCTCAGGTTCGGATATGCAACATGAAGCAGTAGTTACAGATAGAGATGTGCCTCAAGAACCATGCAACGAAGGCTCATGCGAGAAACCTAATACAAGTGCTATTCTTTTAGATATCTCAGGTTTGGATGTGCAACATGAAGCAGTAAAAGAATACTTAACTGTATTTTATTCTGAGATTGTACGAGGTTATCCAAAGGTAATTTTATCCAAAGATAATTTTATCCAAAGGTAATTTTATCCAAATGTAAACTAAATATTCTTAGTTTAGGTTTTCTTTAAATTCTACAATTATATCATCCTATAATATATATTTTGAAGGCACCTTCTCGTAAGATTTTAAGACGTGGACGTAAAAAGGAATAGTGTATGATAGCCAAATCAACACCAGAGATTTTAAGAATAAAAAATGAAGTATTAAACAAAGAAAAATGGTAAAAAAATTATCCTTCTAAAATCCAAAAATGGGAGGAAAAACACATAACGGAAATCGAACAGTGACCTTCATGTAGATTTCAACAAAATAACAAATGATGTTTCCGCTAACTGTTACTCACTAGAGTTTAAAGAAGAATTGGAAACTGTTTTATTTAGCTTTATTCAAAATGTGAGTGTCAGTGATTATGTTTGTTGCGAGGTTTGTAATAAAAACACCATTTCTTATTATGTAGGCATAGTGCAGAAGGAAAAAGACACAAATTTTGATGTTGAGGTCAGCTTCCTGAAATGCCAGAACATAGAAACTTCTAAATTTATCAAACCTAGAACTAATGACATTCGTAGTGTTAATATTAATGATATAAAAGCAGTCCTGCCTCAACCGCTTGCTAGAACAACATCAAGAACAAAAGCTGAAATCATTTTCCAAGTGATCTCTGCCATCTTAAATGTAAAATAACTTTTTTCTTTTTTTAACAAAGAAATTTTAATTCTTAAAATGTAATCTTAATTTGATTGAAAAAGGTATTGATAATTTGATTTTTTTAATTTCTATTATTCACCTCTCCAAGGGGGCCACTTCAGTCGAGGAGGCTTCGCATTTTTAAATATTTTTTTATTGTGGTTACAATCCTCTCTCAACTCTTTAACTCGGAAACACGAACCTTTACGAACAAGGCCCGCTGCGCGAAGAAACTAAGTTGAGCGTGGTCCTTCCAGAGACGTGGTGGGAGTCAAACTCCGAACCTCTCGCTTACAAGCCAAGCGCTCTACCATTACACTCCACTGCCGCGTTTTATTAAAACTAAACATTGCTTCAAAATCAAAATTTGCTCAAATTAATATTAACTAAATTTGGAATTGTTTTTATATAGTCCCACATCTCCCCCAAATGTCCCGCTTCTCCCGCACACTTGTCCCACTTTACCCCAATAGCAGGGCTCCTTTTAAACCAAAAAATATATATCTTATTAAAACATTCTGTCACTCTTAGAGGTGGATTCGGTGCCCCAAACACTGCTTTATTTATTAAGACTATTTTGGTTCAGTTCATACATCAAATAAAACAGATATTGCAATTACCCTGAAAAAAAATTGGTGTCCCACTTGTCCCCACTCTTCCCTAGTCACATCAAGTTTAGAACTTTTCCAAAAATTGTTTAAAATAATTACGTAAACTTTTTATTTTTTATTTTAAAAAAAAAAGAAAAGTTAAAAACTTCTACTGAGGTTATATTTTAGTAAACTTTTTTTGTATTTTTTTTAGATGAACAAGAATTATTTAAAACAAAAAATGGCTTATATAGTTTTATGGCTTTAAGTTGTTTTTTGTTAATCTCATTGGTGTCAACCTGTTTTTACTGCGAAAAACGTTTTCGCAGTTCCCGTAAGTTTTATTTTTTAAAAAGATTTTTAATTTATAAAACATTTTAAAAACTAAATAACTAATTATATAATAGTTAATAATAATACTAAATAATAAAAAATAAAAATAACAAACTAAAAAGTATCGCACACAACTTTGTTTATATGCTAACTATAAAACAAAATAAGTTTATAAAATTGTTTAATAAATGTTAGTATACTTTTAAGAGATTACTTTCAAATTGCGGTCTGAGCAATTTTGTTTTTGTGTGTCAGCTTAAAAAACATACATAAGTTAAAAAGTATAAACTAATAGTAACAAATAATTATGTAAAATCTTAGAAATATAAATTCAGCGCTCATTCATGCACTAATTATTTATTTAATTAAATAATATTTAATAAAATCAAAGTTGCTCATACCGCGTTTTGAAAACAAGCTCATGTATATAGTTTTAAATATTACAGGCCTCCCTGTTCAATCAACTGAAAAAGATGAATTTATGAATGGTGACGTACAAGTAACCACCAATCATGAAACGATTCAAAATACAGATAAACAAAATCTGCTACCAGATTAAAAACTGTTTATCATTAGTTTTGTAAATATATGTAAATATAGTTTTTGATTATAATATAAAAAAATAAATATATTTATAAAATTAAAAAATCGCTTAGATATTGTTTTTTTTTTTTGCTGGTTTGTTTATATTTTTACACCCATCTAGTTTTAGGGTTTGATAATAAAGAAAATTGGTTAATCAAATAAGTATACAATCGGGTGTAGTATGCAATCGGGTAAATACTGTTACTAACCATTTTTGGAATTTTGATAAGTAGATCAACAATCTCTCGATTAAGTTTATAGTCTCAGAGATTTATTCAAGCTTTCCAATTTCTTTAGTTGTCTCGAAGTTTATATCTTACCAGAAACTCGTAAGTTTCATATTGTTTTAAATCATAAGGCTGATTTTTATTTTGATTGTTCTGCTATTAAAGTTTGTTACTATTCACGTTATCAGATGATGAACTTCGGCTAGCCATTAGTATGCTGAAAACAAGTAAGACTGCAGGACTGGATGAAATTAACCCTGATGTTGTAAAAGCAGTCTCGGATATTATAGAGAAACTTCATTTATAGTTTTTAATCTTTCTTTAAAAGAAGGTATTCTTCCTGACCAATTAAAATTAGCAAATATAATTTCGATAAACAAAAGCGGCAATGAGTCGATAAAATCTAACTATAGACTAATTTCCGTACTTGTCTGTTTTTCTAAAATACTAGAGCGTATTATGCACAACAAATTGTACAATTAACTTGAAAAAAATAACATTCTTTATCATAAACAGTTTGGTTTTCACAAAAACCATTTCGCGTAGCATGCAATATTTGATCTTGCGAATCAAATTTTGAATGGTTTTGAAAACGATGTTACACACACTCGGTATTTTTCTACATCTATCTATAGCATTTGATATTGTCAACCACAAGTTTCTTATCTATAAACTACGCAAATATGAAGTAGCTCACTCTAACTAAAGTAGCTGCAATGTTATTTAGAAAATTGGAAACAAGGAGTACTATAAAGTTTAACATGCACACGATTTGAATCAATAAGCTGCGATGTTCTACACAGATCAATACTTAGACCATTGCTGTTTTTAATTTATATAAATGATATTTATTTTTCCTCAAAAATACTTAATTATATTATTTTTGCTAATGACATTAATGTTTTCGTTTCAGACTCAAATTAAGAAAATTTTTCATTATGTAAGCATAGAACTAATATATCTTAATGACTTAATAGCAAATAAACTATCATTTAATACTAATAAAACGAAATATATTTTGTTTGGAAAAGTCTAAGAAAGTTAGTTGAGAAAAAAGTTTTTTAGTACGTCCTTGTATTCGGACGTCTATTGGACGTTCGCAATCAAAGGAGGTATATCCTCTTCTCCGTGTGCTACTTTTACGCATGTGTGACAATAAATTATTTCTAAAATGGTTAAAAAAAGTTTGAAAGTCGCCAATTTTTATGCTAAAAAACTTCACTTTTTAGTTATAATTATCGAATGTTAACTTATAGTTTAACTATATAGCTATATAATAATATCTTTTTATTTAGATTAATAACTTTAATTAACAAATATGGACTACAAATGGTAACCAAATAGGCAAAACATTTTTTTTTCAAGAAGTTTTTTTTGTGAACGATGACCGTGAGTTTTTATCAAAAATTGAAGTCAATAAACTCGAACTTCTTCATACTAATAATCGCTTATAATTAATACTTAGTTTCACGCTGCTGCTGCGGCTGTTACCCATTCGTGCGCCTTTGACACGATGTTTTTACCACACTAGGCCTTTTAATATTTCTCTTCATATTTTTGACCATGCGATGAGGTATTCTTAAATCTTTATAATCTGTTAATATATGCTTAATCAGTAAAAAGATCAAAAACTTTGCTTCATCAGCTAAATTAGTAATAAGATAAAAAACTTTTTAATTTGATGACTTCTGTAGTAAAGGATAAATCTTTTGTTATTTTTAAATGAGTATAGTAACTTTAAAAGTCAGGTATTTCCCAGTGGGCACGGGGCCTAAAAAAGACGTACTTTGGACGGTCAATTAGCGTCCGTTCGTCCCAATTAAATTCTAAACGTCTTTTAAACGTCTTTTTCGCGTCCAATTAAATTTCGCGTCCGAATAAATTTCATAAATTTTTTGTCCAAAAAAGATCCAGGTTTATTAAATCAAAATTAAACTAGTTAAATCACGCAATCATCAATATTGACTTCATTAATTTTTAATTAAAAACTCATTTTTAATACAAATGTAAAAGAAACTTTCAAATGTAAAAGGAGTTTTTATGGAATCTTGAATTAAGAAATAAAAAGCGACTAATAGACAGGTTCTTGTTATATATATATATATATATATATATATATATATATATATATATATATATATATATATATATATATATATATATATATATATATATATATATATATATATATATATATATATATATATAAATATATTATATTATATTATATATTATATATTTAAATACTTAAGAATCGTGTTAATATTGATACAGAAATTGATACTGATATTAAAAGAAATAGTTTAAAACTGATTATATGATATACTATATATATTTATACTAATTATATACTTGGTTCTTAATATATTATATTAAGTATAGTACTTGATATACAATATCAAGAACCAACTTCTGACTATTTGAAAGATTTAGATATCGCTGAATCTCATGCAGAATCATATTTTTCAAAAGGAAAACCTATAAATGGTACAGAGATTTTATCCTGATAATTCAATAGAATTCAATATCTTTAATTGACGACTTTTAGATAATGCTAATTAAAAATAATTGGACCAGTACATTAGTTAATGAACTTCCTAAAATATTACAAAATCAAGGTTTAGAACTTTACGAAGATGCATAAAGAATTTTAAAAACACCTAAAGATATAACTAAGTTATACTTAAAGGTATAACTAAGTTATAACGTATAATATATAAAGGTATAACTAAGTTATACCTAAAGGTATGACTAAGTTAAACCTAAAGGTATGACTAAGTTATACCTAAAGGTATGACTAAGTTATACCTAAAGGTATGACTAAGTTATACCTAAAGGTATGACTAAGTTATACCTAAAGGTATGACTAAGTTATACCTAAAGGTATGACTAAGTTATACCTAAAGGTATAACTAAGTTATACCTAAAGGTATGACTAAGTTATACATAAAGGTATGACTAAGTTATACCTAAAGGTATGACTAAGTTATACCTAAAGGTATGACTAAGTTATACCTAAAGGTATGACTAAGTTATACCTAAAGGTATGACTAAGTTATACCTAAAGGTATGACTAAGTTATACCTAAAGGTATGACTAAGTTATACCTAAAGGTATGACTAAGTTATACCTAAAGGTATGACTAAGTTATACCTAAAGGTATGACTAAGTTATACCTAAAGGTATGACTAAGTTATACCTAAAGGTATGACTAAGTTATACCTAAAGGTATGACTAAGTTATACCTAAAGGTATGACTAAGTTATACCTAAAGGTATGACTAAGTTATACCTAAAGGTATGACTAAGTTATACCTAAAGGTACGACTAAGTTATACGTAAAGGTATGACTAAGTTATACCTAAAGGTATGACTAAGTTATACCTAAAGGTATGACTAAGTTATACCTAAAGGTATGACTAAGTTATACGTAAAGGTATGACTAAGTTATACGTAAAGGTATGACTAAGTTATACCTAAAGGTATGACTAAGTTATACCTAAAGGTATGACTAAGTTATACCTAAGGTATGACTAAGTTATACCTAAAGGTATGACTAAGTTATACCTAAAGGTATGACTAAGTTATACCTAAAGGTATGACTAAGTTATACCTAAAGGTATGACTAAGTTATACCTAAAGGTGTAACTAAGTTATAACTAAAGGTATAACTAAGTTATACCTAAAGGTATAACTAAGTTATACTTAAAGGTATAGCTAAGTTATACCTAAAGGTATAACTAAACTATATCTATAGATGTTTTTAAAATTTTCCCTGCATCTTCGAGATAAACAGTTCTTCACTGTTTCTGAAAAGTGTGGTGGTAGTTACTCCTATTTTGAAATACAGACAAGTATTAAGAACATTTTTATTTTGAATTTTATTATTGATGGTTTACCTTTATTTAAATTTTTTAGTAAGCAATTGTGGCCAGTATTAGCTCGCTTTGATTATTTTAATATTTGTATTGTTGGCATTTATTTTAATAAAACCAAGTCTTATTCAGTAATTAAATACCCATTTTTTTCTTTGAGTTTAGACAATAATACAAAATGGTTTTCCATACAACAAAAAATATAATTGTAACTGTCAAGTCTTCTTTTATGCGATGTTCCAGCTAGCTTGTTTTTAAAATCCCACAATGGTTACAAATTTTGTGAAAAGTGTTCCGTTTATGGAACTTATGATGGAATAATTGTGTTTAATAAGGAAATTTTCTACCCACCTATCTCTTATATAAATCAACTGTTACGACTGATTTAATTTTTTAAATTAAACTCATTTGTTAGTGACTTATCCTACTCTTTTGAAATATGAATCTTCTCCAAAAAAAAATAACAGAATAAAGACATTAGTTGTACCAGACATGTCAAAGTCTGCTTTAAATAATCCTTTATAAGATAAATGTAATTAATTTCTCTATTTTATTTATCGTTCTTTAAAAATTCCAAAAAAATATTTATAGTTAAAATCAATATTTATGTTTATTATTTGATAAAGTTTAATTTTTAGTTACTTATCCAACTTCAAATAAAAGTGAGAAAAATGTATTTAAAGATAGAAGTGAGTTGACATTTTTTTCTATCTGAATGAATTTTTGATAATTTATGGTTTTTAGTTTTAATATTTAGTAAAAAACATAAGTAATTTACTAAGTTTACTAATTTACTAAGTAATTTACTAAGGCAGAAGAAAATTGGCCAGCCTTTGGACAAGGAAACCATTCAGCAACCTCGAAAATATTGCATGAGTGGTGTGGCAAAATTTCACAGTTTCTGTTATCACTTTCTGATAGAATAAATAATATAGAGAAGAACGAAAAACAAAAATATGAGCGCTTGCAACTTTTAGAGTCAGAAAAAGTAGTTAATGTAGAATTAATAAATCAATTGAAATTTGACATTGCGCAAACTAGTTCTTTAGTCAAACAATCAAGCACAAATGATTGGATTCAAGTTCAAAAATCAGGGAAACAAGTTAAGAAACCAAACGATCAACTTATAATAGCAAATTCTACTATAAATGAATTAAATGAACGTAAAAAGAGAGCTAAAAATATTATTATTTATGGAGTGTTAGAATCTGATAAAGTTTCTTTAGACGATAAAGTAGTTGAAATTAAAGCGAAAGTGTTGGAAATATTTACAGAAATTGGAGTTCAAGACATAAATTTTGAAAATGTGAGACGATTAAGAAGTAAAATTTCCGACAAGCCAGGTCCTTTGTTGGTTAACTTGGCTGATTCCAATCTACGAAACAAAATACTAATTTCATCAAAAAATTAAAATTGCTTCCAAGTTTTAAAAATATCTACATATTTCCAGATTTAACAGATGCTGAACGTCAACAGGATTTCATACTCAGAACAGAACGAAATAAACGTAATAATGCCCTTAAGGAGACGGACCCCTTTTGGTATGGTATCCGTGGAAATCAGATCCAAAAATTTAAAAAGAAACCAATCGAATTTAGGCAGTAAGGCTAATTGTCTGTTATCTATGAGTAATATTGAAAAAATAAATTGCATGTACCTAAATGCCACATCTCTTAACAACAAATTTGATGAGTTTAAACTAGTAGTTGCAACTTACAATCCTACAATTATTAGCATTACTGAAACATGGTTCAAACCTACTTCTCTCTGCAATTTGGATGGTTATTGTTTATATAAAAAAGACAGATGTGATGGTCGTCGAGGTGGAGGTGTATGTATTTATATTGATTCCAAAATAATTTCATATGAACTTAATGGCAATGCATTTACATTGAGTCAAATAGAGCATGTCTGGGCTGTTGTCCAGTTGGCCATGATAAATATCTCTTTGGATGCATTTATAGACCTTGTGATTTGATGGATATGACAGATATTGAAAATGTATTTAAAACTGCAAGAGAATATGTTAACCTAAAAGATTCTAAAGATCTAATTATAGTTGGAGATTTTAATTTTCCTGAGATAAGTTGGTCCAATTGATCTATAAACTCTATTAAAAGACCATCAGGCATTGAGCATGATTTCTATCGAATAATAAATGACAATTACTTATATCAGCATGTAAATTTACCAACATTTCAAACAACAAATAAATCTACCGTAAACATTTTAGATTTAATATTCACCACTCAGTCAGCAAATATAAGTGCCATCGATAGAAAATTTGTTTTAGGAAACATAACCAGAGGTCATTTGATACTATGTTTTGATTTTATTTTTAAAAGTAAAACAAAGAATGTAAATACAGAGGAAAATAAATTTGTATATAGAAAAGCTGATTATAATAGTATTGGAGATTTCCTTACAAATGTTGATTGGCTTCAGTGTTTTCATACCAAAAGTGTTCAAGAAATGTATGATGAGTTAATTTATTATACTGAAGAAGCATGTAACTTATATGTACCTATAAATACCTCATTTGTAAATTCATCATCTAGGAAAATGTGGCTAAACAAAGACCTAATCTCACTCATTAGAAAAAAGCAGAATTTAAGATACATAAATTGTTCAAGTAAATGGAAAAACTCAAATCTATGTAGTAATTATAAACAATTGTCAAAAAGAGTTTCAATTGAAATTTCCATAGCAAGACGAAAGTATGAGTTAATGATTGTTGATAAAGCTAAAAAAGAAAGTAAAAATTGCATTCCATTTTTTAAAACAAGAATAAATGATACCACCTTTAACTTAATTCCTGAAGATATTCATTTTGATGATGTTCTTGAAAGGCTTAAAAATCTTGATCAAAACAAAGCATATGGAGTTGACAAATTACATCCATATATCTTAAAAAACTGTGCTACTGCTTTTGCTCTTCCTCTCACACTAATTTTTATGGAGTCAATAGAAAAAAGTCAACTACCAAATCAATTTAGTTCAGCAAATATAACTGCACTATATAAAAAAGGTGACAAAACTGATTCTGGGAATTATAGACCTATATCACTTCCTTGTATTAGTTTTAAAATACTTCAAAGAATAATCAAAAACAAGTTAGAAAAATATCTTCACGAAAATAATATTATAGCTAATGAACAGCACGGGTTTGTTAAAAACAGGTCATGCACGACCAATTTACTTGAAACTCTAGATTATATTACAAGAAACGTTGATCAAGGAATTCCTGCTGATGTAGTTTTACTTGATTTTGCAAAAGCATTTGATACTGTTCCACATCAAAGGCTTATCTCGAAACTTAAAGCATATGGTATTAATGGCCTGGCACTTAATTGGTTTCAAGCTTTCCTGTCTAATAGAAGGCAGAGAGTCGTTATGGGAGATTATGTTTCAACTTGGGCCGAGGTGTACAGTGGAGTTCCTCAAGGCTCAGTATTGGGTCCACTACTGTTTATACTCTATATAAATGATCTTCCTGAGTCTCTAAAAAATACTTCAAAATTGTATGCTGATGACACCAAAATCATGTCAATTAGTTCTTCTGATGAGTTACATAATAAACTTCAATGCGATTTGAACTCTGCATATGCTTGGACACAAGACTGGTTACTTAATTTTAATATTGAAAAGTGTTTAGTTATGCACTATGGCTTTAAAAATAAACGATATTCATTTTATATGAATAGTTGTAAACTCAATACATCGGATTCTGAAAGAGACCTAGGAGTGATTTTTTCAGATAACTTGAAATGGAAAAATCAGGTATTATCGAGTGCAAGCAAAGCAAATTGCATGCTGGGCATTATAAAGAAATCGTTTGTTCAATTTGATGCAGAACTGCTAAAATCTCTTTATCTTACTTTCATCCGACCACTTCTTGAGTTTGCTGTACCTGTATGGGCTCCTTATCAAAAACAAGATATTGTCATTTTAGAAAAAGTACAACGTCGTGCCACTAAATTAATACCTCAAATCAGTAAATTATGCTATGAAGATCGACTAGCTTGTCTTAGAATGCCCTCACTTGTTAAAAGAAGACAACGAGGGGACATAATACAACTGTATAAAATTTTCAATGGTTACGATAAAATTGAATTTACAGAAAATCATTCCTTTAAATCAAATTGTACTCGTGGCCATATTCTAAAATATTCAAAAGACTTTTCGAAACATAAATACAGAGAAAACATTTTACTTAATCGAGCTGCAAATTACTGGAATGCACTGCCAGAAACTGTTGTCAAAGCTACTTCAATAAATTCATTTAAAGCAAGACTTGATCGATGGGAGTCAAACCATCACGAGACTCAGCTGTCAAAGTGTGTATAAAATCACACTCACTGGTAGCATTGCCAGTCACAGCAGAAACTAATACTAATACTAAAAGTAAATGATGAGTTAAACTCCATTTAACTGCTCAAAATGTTTATATAGGTCCATTGCAAATCCACACCAACAATGTTTTCTGAGAAAGTCTCAATATGAAGTCATTTATTGACATATATTTTCAGGGTTCCCAATCCTCCTTAAAACCTTAAATATCCTTGGAAAAAAATCTTTTTTAAAAGTCCTAAATAACCTTAAAAAAAGTTAAAATTTGACTGCTCTCCTTAATTTACTTTTCTATAAACTGTATTTTACTTATTAATTAAAAATTTATTTATAAACATATATATGTATTGGTCAAATACATGTTTGTATTTAGTAACATTATGCTACATTTTTGTTTTGTATTTCAAAAACTCACAGTGCATTTATATGAATTTAAATATGCATTTAGAAATCTATAGTTAATGTGTTAAAAGTTTTTGTATTTAACTTTGTTTTAAATTAAAGAAATTTTATTTGATTAAATGTATTTAACCCTCAACTTGATTTTTATATTTGCCTTCGTTTTTAAAAAAATTCAACAATGTTTTTGGCTACAGTTTATTTTATATAATGGTTAACATAATATAGTTTATTTTATAATTAAATAAAAACTTCTATTATGTATGTAACTCTCAATTTTTTGAGTTAATTGTTATACAATATTTCAAGGAAGTTTTCAAGTTTAGTATATATAGTATATATAAGTATAGTATAGTATAAATAATTCATTTTATGTAATATGCTTAATGAATTTTTATAAGTAACAGCTTCTTTAATTTATTCAGCTCCTTCAAAATTTGAAAGTCTGTGATTCAAAATTTTGCAATGTCAAAAGTCAATGATAAATCTTTAAGTTTTACAAAGATTAATGTAAGTAATATTTTTTCTTGTAACAATTGTCTTAGAAGTTATTTTAACTATATAGGTGTCTTTTTCTTTATAAAATTATTTTTTTAATACTCCACATTACTCGAAATAGTTACCTAGTCAGTTCAGAAAGATAAAAGAGCATTTAAGATTTTCCTTCCAAAGGATGAAGTTAATAAAATTTTAAGTTGGTTGTTTATATATATATATATATATATATATATATATATATATATATATATATATATATATATATATATATATATATATATATATATATATATATATATATATATATATATATATATATATATATATATATATATATATATATATATATATATATATATATATATATATATATATATATATATATCAGAGCCGTAACCGCCGGGGGCCAGGGGGCATAGGCCCCCTAATAATTAAAAAAAAAATTTTTTATATATATATATATATATAAACTATTATAGCATATTTTTAATTTTTATTTTTTAATTAACTAATATATAGGCTCTTTTAATTACTTAATTAAAGAATGATGAAATATAAAAAAACGTTTAAAGTTGAAAATAGTTTTGATCTTTACTAGTGTAATTCTATCGCTGAGTTTCTTGAATGTGATCACTTTTCGATACAAATGTTGCAAAAAAAGTGTTTTTTTTTATGGCTGAATGTTTAGTTTTCTTTTTAAGAGTAAATTACTATCATAAGTTACATAACAAATTTTGATCTGTAATTATATACATGTTGCACACTTTACACATACCAGGGTTGCCAGATTTTTTTTCGGCAATAAGCCAAAAATGAATAAAAAATAAACCAGAAATAAATCAAAAAAAAAAGAAATAAAAAACAAGAAGTAAAGTAGAACTATTTTATTCAAAAATTTATTTGGTTTAGCATTAATCTCTAAAACATTTAATAAAGTTCCACCAATACGTGAAGGTCGTCCTCATTTTCGCCTGCATCTGTTGCGTAAATTTTATTTCCGACTTGAAATCATTGGTTCGGGAATGTAAAAGTCTTTACAACAAAACTTTCGGCTCATTAAGATTTTATGCGAATGACAGCATGCAACATTTGGTTTGACATTCTGTTTCTCTGTTTGCTTTTCACATAGGTGACCTGTGAAAAGACCCTCTCAACAAAACAGTTAGAAACAGGAATACATAGACAAGCAAGGCAGTAGACAGAAATGTTGCGAAAAGCGTGATGTTCAAAAATGTCGACATAGTCCCTTAACGTTATCCAGAATTCAGCAGTATTTTTAGGAACTTCTTTTTCTTTAAAAATATCAGACCCAGTCCATTCAACGATGTAGACTTTTCTGTATTTGTTTTCAATTTCTTTACTTTTTTTACCCATTAGGTGAGGAAAAAGTAACTCTGAAAATGGAACCTTTTCAACTAGGTAAAGAACTTTCATTGGAGACAGATTTGATAAGCTGTGAAAAATTGATCTGTTCTCAGGAAGTCTTTTTTCAAGCTCGGTTATAGCCCTCTGAAGAAAATCATGACAGCGAATTTTTACATTTTTGACTGATTCTTCAGCATTCAGTTTTGCATTTGGAGGTTGCCCTTGAATGTTATTTTCGCACTCTGAGGAAAATTTGGCTCCAAAATCAACGCACTGAAGAGAAAGTACAAAGCCTTTGGTATCAAAAACACCCTGCTTTAAACTTTTGAAGTGTATATTTAGCTGATTCATTAAATTTTCTGGATCAACATTTGACCCTTGAAAGAGAGAGTCTAGATGTTCAAACTCTTGAATGACTGGAGTGAGAAAAATAACATAGAGGTAAAGGGTGTTGTCTTGGAACATTTTGCTCATTGAAGAGATTTTGTAACGGACCTTAGAGTTTACATTCATTTCAGCACACATAAAGAATGCTTTTAATTTTTGCCAATTCACAAGCAAATTATAAAAACACTTTCCTCGAACCAACCAACGAGTTGCAGAAAACTTCTGAAAAGGGGACAGGGTTCTCACACGTTTTTTGTTTGGATTCATGAGTTCAAATAGCTTTTCATACTCGTTTCGACGAAGAATGCTCTTGTTAAAAAACCGGGGAACCTCGCTCAGAAGAAAGCCGACTGGAGATGGAATTCCATCAAATGCATTTTGCACCACAAGATTTAGAGAGTGACAAATGCACCTCATCATAAAACAGTTAGGTGATTTAGATAGTACGCGAGACCAGACTGAATTATGTATGCCAATAACATTTGAAGCACCATCTAAAATGTACCCGATGCAGTTTTCAAGAGTTAATCCCATAGAGTGGAGTTTATAATTCAAAGCATTAAAGAGAATTTCGCCTGTTGTTGAGATCACTTGAATGAGGCCAAGGAAGTGATCGAAAATCTGTTTCTCTTTTTCTTAAAAATATCTCACGCATATTACAAGGCGCTTGATTGAACTCATGCCCGTTGATTCATCAATGAGGATGGAAAACGGCTTTGATTTGATCTCTTTAGAATTTTCTTCTTCTAGAGTTGATGAGATAACATTCTGGATTATTTTTGTGCACTTAGTGCGGTGGAGTTTTAGATGTTCTAGGGGACTGCCTACACCAAACTTAGAAATAGTTTCACAAAAATGGTAAGCAGTTAAAATTGCTGAGTGACAAATATACACATAGCAAGCTGAATGTCAACTTTTTTGTTTACATCTGAAATTTTCACTTGACTTGGAAAATTAATCTTCTTTTGAAACGGATTCAAGGTTTTTTCTCTTTTAATGTGTGAAGCTGCTTTTTGATGTTGCTCTAAGCTACTTTTGTGTGGACGTAGATTAGTGCGGCAGAGGCGACAAAAAGCTTGTTCAGATGCATTAGAGCTTTTTTTACCCAGGTGAATTCTTTTTCCCACTCACTTCGATAACTGCGAGAGTTTTCATATGATTTTTTGTTTGGCATTGTCTATTTAATGATGTTAACTTAAAACAAAAAATCAAGTATAAGCTACAGATTATTAAAATTAATAACCATTAGGTACGATCAATTTTTAATTTAGATATTTTGAGAAGAAAGCAAAGATGTAGTTGTTATTTGAATAGTAACAGTTACTAAATTTTCAATATCTGCAGAAACAATCGTGTTACCTTTTTTGAGTATTGTATTTCACTTTAAATCGTCTTTTTAAATGCCAGAATTTTCTAATATTTTTCGCAAATGCAATTATTTATTCAAAAAATACTTTTTAAAGAAAAAAACCGAGTTTTAAATGAATGGGCAGAATCCAAATAAATTGTTTGAACTTGTTGAAACTCATGAGTGAGAGTTAATTCATTCTTTGAATTTCTTTGAATTTCTTTAATAAGCCGTAATAAACAAATAAAAAATTTTTTTTCTCATTTTCATTCTTTTTTTCTTTTCGTTCATATTTTCATTAATTTTTGTTTATTTCGCTCAATTTCACTTTCTTTATGACACAAAAAAGCTTGATTAAATTGATTTAACAAAAAAAAAAAACAGAATTAAACCAGATTTAATAAAATAATCCAAAAAGAAAAAAAAATACTAAACACTTTTAAAAAAAATCAGATTTAAGCCAGATTTTCTAAAATAAACCAGAAAAAAAAATTCAAGCAAAACCTAAAATAAACAAACCAGATTTGAGAAATCTGGCTTAAAAAATACCAGATGGCAACCCTGACACATACAGAATATTATCAAATTGATCAAAACACTCATGAATTATCCTATGCCCAATATAACTTACATTAAATTGCCCCATATCACTTATACTAGTGTTATCTTTTGAATTTAGAACTAAAAGTTATTAAATGCTGGTGGCTCATCATGCAGTGCAGTTGAGAAGGGCATACTTTCAAAGTATGTATAACTTTTCTATAAAAAGAGCATTTTTGTATCATCATTTTATATGTGTGTGTGTGTATGTGTGTGATATCTGTTTGTGAGTATTAAATATATATATATATATATATATATATATATATTTTTTTTTTTTTTATTCATTTATGTGTATATATATATATATATATATATATATATATATATATATATATATATATATATATATATATATATATATATATATATATATATATATATATATATATATATTTATATATATATATATATATATATATATTTTTTTTTATTTATTTATTTATGTGTATATATATATATATATATATTTATATATATATATATATATATATATGTATATATTTTTTATTTATGTGTATATATATATATATATGTATATATATATATATATATAGATATATATATATATATATATATATATATATATATATATATATATATTTATATATATATATATATATATATATAAACAATTTTAAAATGTATTCTACAAGATAGAGTGCTCAATGTTCTTAAAAGAACAGAGGAATTATAAATTAGTAGAAAATCACTTAACGAAAATTTTTCTTATTTTACACTGTTTCATCAATTAAGACTCATCAGAAATCTTATAAGTCCTTATTGATGAAACACAGTGTTAAATGAGAAAAATTTTCCCTAAGTGATTTTATTCTAACTTATATATACATATTTATATATATGAAGGGCTTATTGTGAAAAAATGACAAGCCACAAAAACAAGTATTTGACAAAAATGACTTTTAAGTTTTATTTAAATCTATAAAATCACATTTTGCAGTAAGACGATTTTATAATTATAGCTCCTATTTTATGAATTATGCCTTAATATCTTTTTGGCTATTACTATTTATGATTATAAAAATGATAATTACTCATTTTTGAAAAAAGTGTGGCTTGTGATTGTTTCACAAAAAGCCCTTCATATATATATATATAAATATATATATATATATATATATATATATATATATATATATATATATATATATATATATATATATATATATATATATATATATATATATATATATATATATATATATATATATATATATATTACGTCATAAAGTGTATTATAAATGTTCTCTTCATTCCTTTCCCCTTTATTTTTACATACTTATCTTTACAATTTTTTTAGGTTTAAGACTGTTTACCTGATTCCTACAGCAAAAAAGAAATTTAAAATGCTGTTGCGATATTCTAAAGCGCGCACCAGATCTAAAAGAAGGTGAATCACGTCAAGTGTTCGAACAGTCGATTCTTGGAAATTAATAAGTGGATGAAGAAGTTTAAAAAAATTATAATTTAGAAAACTTAGCTTAAAACTTAAAAAAATTATAATTTAGAAAACAATTATATTATTAAAAAGTTTAAGTAAATTTTTATTTTTTACTTATTATCAAAAAATTCTGTAAAAACAATTTTAACCTTACGTTTGAATAAAGTCATGTAAAAACACGTATTTTAGACGTCGAAATGAGGACAGCTAAATTAGGTTATTTAAAGACGTCATTTGGCGTTTCCATTTTGCACTAGTTCTAAACGTCCTTAATTCACGACTTTTAGACATCTGAAAAGCACGTCTTTATTTCGTCCTAAAAAGACGTCATTTGGCGTTGCCAGTTAGAACCAGTTCTGAACGTCTTAATAAAGTCGCAAAAAGACGTCTTATTTACGTCGTAAAAAGGCGTCCTTATTAAATTCTATAAAGACGTCATCTGGCGTGCCATTTAAAACCGGTCCTAAACGCTCTAAAAGGACGTCTTTTCGACGTCGGTGCGTCTACTGGGTTATTTATTTCATGCATTTGAATAATAACACAATTCAAGTCTTTTGTGACAAAGGACTTGAATTGTGTTATTATTAAAATGAATGTTTGACAAAATTTGTCAAGTGTATTTAAAGTACATGAAGCTGTAATTTTTACTTTTTTATTTTAATAAAATTAGAAGACAATGATGACTTTAGAAGACGATGCTCTTTTCAAAGGTCAAAACGTCAAACTCTTCATAAAGTTTGTGATTATCTCAAAAACCCTTCCATCTCACAACAGATCGTTTAATATCTTATTTTAAAGAAAATCTGTTTGCTTTTATAATACCGTAAACCAGGGTAACTTTGCACCAATTTTGATATTTTGACTTTTTGAAAAAAAGGGACATTTTTCCAAAACTATTTTGATGCTCAAAGTTGTGCATTACTAATGTCATTTAATTAGTAAAATGGTGTATTCATTATTCAACAAATCCAAGATTTTATGGAAATAATGAGGTGGTCGATGTTACCAGCAATGGGGAACTTTATCTTAGTAAATTGTTTTTTTAGCACCGGATGTGAATTAAGTGTTATTAACCACATTTAATGTAATTTAAACTTTGTAATTAAAACCACATTTAATGTAATTTAAACAGTAGCATTTATTTCAAAAAGGGGTACCTAAAATATGTCAAGATATTAAAAAAGGGACCATAAAAATAAATATAAAGAGTATTAAAAAAACATATTAGCTAATATAATTTAAATTTTTTTAATTATTTTTTTATTAAATGTCAGAAAAAGCAAAAAATAAGAGTATAAACTCTTTGTAACACAACTTATTTCAATTTGTAACAAATATTGTGTAACACAACTTGTAACACAAACTGTGTCAATTTGTAACAAACAATTTGTAACAAACAATTTGTAACACAATCAATTTGTAACACAAACAATTTGTAACATAAACAAACAATTTTAACATAAACTCTGTTTTTTTAAAAAAATTTAGGGATCTCTTCAGTAATCTGTCATAAATTCAATAGAGACTGATTCACCTTCAGATGCTGTTTCTGTTTCACTACTGTATTCTACAGAAATAGATTTACCTCGTTCAATATTAAGTCTTTTTTTGGATATACTTTTTTTATTCTTAATTTTACTTTGTCTAAAACCTTTCTTGTCACCACCTTAATTTTTTTTCTCATTTAATATGTCTAAAAGGCTCTGGTCTAAAGCTTTACGAGGACTTAAGACGTTTTCACTTGGTAATTTGATATACACAGCATTAGGATTAAATGGCACCAAACTACAAATTCTAAATCCACTTATAAATTTTTTTCTCGAATATTCATTAATGGATGTCATTAAATCATACAGCAACTTAGAGAAATCTTCTTTTGGTAACATTGCAAATTTTTTACCACGAGAAGTAAGTTTTTTACAACCCAGAAGTATACTTATCTAGGCTTTTTTTAATGGTGCAAAGAATCCAACATCAATAGGTTGAAGTAAATGGGTTGAATTGGGGAGAAGGCATATGAATTTAATGTTATGTTTTTCACAAGAATGAATAACTTTATGACTTAAATGGGAAGAGAGATTGTCACCTATTAATGCTTTTTTCTAAGTTTGTTTCTTAAGGCATGGCAATAATGTTTGATAAAACCAATCCTCAATAATAACTTCATCAAACCAGCCAGACTGGGTTCTATTAAAGCGAGAATTTTTAGAACCATGTTTTATCCATAAATCGTATAAATGTGTGCTTTTAAAAACTGTGTATGGTGGAAAAATTTCTCCAACACCATTTCCGCTACTAACGATTTTAAATAACCAGCTACTAACAAGTTTATTTAATGGAAATCCCCAATCACACATAACCATGATTCTAGATAAAAACAACTGCTCCTCATCATAAGTAAATATGGTTGGTGCACCAATGCATTTTTTTATGCATTGACTTCATTTTATTATGTATAGTGCTTCTTGGTATGCTAAACCTTTTTGAGGCTTGACGAATAGACATACTTTCATTAATTGCACCCATACACTCTTTCAAAAGAATGGTATTAGAACAAGTGTTGTATGCACGTTTTCCAACACTATGCTTTTATATATATACGAGGCATTATGCTTTGAACAAAAGTAAATATAAGCAACACTAGCAAACTGCAATGTAGTAATTTATTAAACTATAATATAATTTATTAAATTCCAATTAAATTTAAAAATAAGTGTTTTATAAATCTTAACTTTGTTATGAAGTTAATACAACTATGGTTTAGCAACAACAACAACAAATAGTTTAACTAGAAAATATACTTTTTTCAAAATCCTATAATACATTTATGGTAAAAACAGTTTTTCAAAATAAATTATTTGGATAATATGCTTTAAAAAAATATTCTAATTATAATAAATAACGATCAGACTACTTTAAAATGAATTTTATTTACTTGGCCAAAGTTACCCCAAAAGAATATAAACCTAACTTTGACCACTCTTTAAAAAAACCAGAATGTTGTTACTTGAGCCAAAAACTTTTCGCTTAATTTTATCTGAATGTTTGTCTTGAAAACAGAAGAAAAACTGAGTTATTTGCTATCATTTTTATCTTCGTCTTGACAACATTCTGTTTTACAGTTTTTGATTGTGTTTTACCAAGATGTAGTTTTCATGTCAAAATTTAAGCAAGAAAGTTTGCGTTTACAGATAAAACAAAAATAGTAAAACGTTACTCGGCTGTTTAAGAGTTACAGATGTTTGATTAAAATTTTTAAAAAGGCTAAAGGTACCCCGCTGGTCAAAGTTACCCCGGTTTACGGTATAAAAAGCCAAGTCGTTTGAATGTTTGTTTTTTTAAAGTTGCTGAACATTTATTACGAGGAATGTCATTAAACAAATAAAGTTTTATTTTATAAATGCTTTTAATTTATATATTTTTCATGATAAAACACATAAATTAAATCTGTTTGTAGTTAGTGTAGTAATTAAATGTGTTGAAAAAATATTGCTGAAAAAATGTGTTTATAAGAAATGTTAAAGATACATAGTTTTTAAATATCTAAGATTTTTTTAATAGTTATAATTTCAAGTAAATTTTTTTGAAAAGATATATACTTCATTAAATATTTATATACTGTTGCTTTATAAGTAAATTTTGTTGAAAAGAAAACTCTCATCCTTTTTCGTTAATAATTTGCATTTTGTTAATTTAAACAAAATGGGCTTCCTATTTATTAATAGCTCCTCGCCATTCAAAAATTTATAAGTTTCCTTCATTAAATATGTTTAATTTAAATTTATTGTTTTTTTTTATAAAGGTAAGTATACAAAGTGTTATAACATTAGTTTTGTAAACTTTCATTAAATTTTTAGAATTTTTTGTATAAAGAATGTTTTTTCCAAAGTATTTAATGTTTTTTTTAAATTATTTAAATTAACTAAATAATTTTTTAAATTAATCTCCATAATATTTTAATGCTTTATATATATATATATATATATATATATATATATATATATATATATATATATATATATATATATATATATATATATATATATATATATATATATATATATATACATATATATATATATATATATATATATATATATATATATATATATATATATATATATATATATATATATATATATATATATGTATATATATATATATATATATATAGCGTGTACACGAAATAAATGTGAAAGTAGAAAGACAACTAAAAAAAAGTACTCCTCAATTTTTATTTCGAACTAAATAAATATTTTAATACAATAATATAAGAAGATCAAACATTAAAAAAAAAAATAATTACTTCTGTGGGAACCTAATAAAATTTCGAGCTTTTGCTTTAGTGGTACTCATAAGCTTGCGCACAGAATAAGAATCAAAACTATTTGATGCTTTTTTAAATGATATTTTAATATCTTTAATGTTTCTGCAAAGCTTTTTTGTTTCTTTCATTTTTCTTTTAATAATAGCCCAGTTTGCAGCCGTGGCGCAATGGTTAGAGTTCTGGCTCAGAACCCAGAGGTCCTAGGTTCGACGCCAGCTCTAGCCCAACAAGCGACATTGGTACGGAAGGAAGCGTGAACTTCCTGTTAAATGCTCTCCCGCGGTGCTTTGTGATAAGACCCTAAGGACTTCTGGGAGCACCTAAAATAACTACATAAAAAAAAAAAAAAAAAAAACTTTTTAATAACTCTCAATTATGGGCAGTTTGGGGGATTTTCTGTTTTAGACACATGTTTCACATTATCCTCTTAATACCATTCCATAGCTAGTTTACAATAATGAATTGAAGATAAATCAGGCCAGAACACAGGTCTGTTATTGTGTGATTTAATGAGAGGTAAAAGGCGTCTTTGTAAACATTCTTTAGCATATATTCGACCAGAAAGTGTAGACTGAGAAAAATAAGGTGCTGATTTTTTGCCACAACTGCAAATAACTTGCCAAATCATAGCTTTTTAGCGAACTAGTCATACTTTGTGTATTTAAATTTCTTATCTGCTTTTCCTCTATATTTGGCAATATAATAAACAGTACCAGGAATTTGTTGATGATCTACTTGATATAAGTCTCATCATCTTCAATAATACAGAAATTTAAATACAGAATCAAAATTGTCATACAACTTTCTGCCGCGGGTTCTTGCACTTTTTTGTTGAGTTTCAGAACGGTTGGGCACTTTTTGTGCTTTAGAAAAATGAAAACCAAGTTTGTTTCAAACTTTTGCAACAAAACTATGAGAAAATCCATATATTTTTACGCGTTCCCTTAGTGAAAGGCTTGGTTTATTCGTAAAACTGTTAACCAGTTTTCTAACTAGTTTTATATCTTTAAAACCTTCCTTCCTTCCACCACCAGATTTGCGTATGATCGATTTTGTTTGAGAAAAATGTTGAATAACACGACTAACGGTGTATGGATGTATTTGCAACGATTTTGCTATCGAATTGTAGCTACTATCAGGACTTTGAAAATATTTTTGCATAAATTTTTCTCTTACGTCTTCTTCTTTTGTCATTTTTAAAACTAATTTCAAGTTAAATCCAAAAACTAACATACTTTTGTGAAACCAGAACACGTTGTAAACAAAATACAAAGCGATTAAAAAGATTTTAATACGACAACTGAAAAAAAATGACGTGCTTATTCTTTCACATTTATTTCGTGTACACGCTTTATATATATATATATATATATATATATATATATATATATATACATATATATATATATATATATATATATATATATATATATATATATATATATATATATATATATATATATATATATATATATATATGTATATATAGAACCCTTATATGTTGTCCGAAAGTTTTTTCCATATTTTGTTGACAAAAAGTTAAAATGCAAGTCCGGATTTTTTTTTTTTTAATTGATAGACTGTCTGCCCCAACCAAGCCCTCAGTTGATGTAGTAGCACTCCCTTGCGGGTCAGGCTAAAAGATAGTAGATGTAGCAGCACCCCAGTGGGGCACAGGACGTAAAAAAGACGTCTTTTAAACGTCTTTTGAACGTTTTGGACGTCTTTTGAACGTTCAAAAGACATCTCATTTAGGTCCTGTGCCCACTGGGTCCCTTGCGGGTCAGGCTATTTATTAGTCAATGTAACAGCACTCCCTTGCGAGTTAGGCTATTTGTCAGTCGATGTAGCAGCACTCCCTAGCGAGTCAGGCTATAAGATAGTCGATGTGGCAACACTCCGCGCATGATTTACAGTAAAAATAATAAAAATAAAAACATTTTATTAACAAAAATAAAAATAAAAACATTGTTTATATTGTTAAAAACATTCTGAATGTTTTTAACAATATAAACAAATGTTAACCACAACATTTATAAACAGTTAAAACTTTGCAAATTTTATCTAAAACTTTTTACATGCATATTTAAATTTTGTCCCTATTTGAGATTTTCATTGAATAATTTCCTACATATTTTTTTAATATAAAATATTTATGGAGTACTATTCTCTTTCACTATCGGCTATCAAGCTGATTGAACTGACTTGATCAGCTTCAGCTTTAATTTGATTTAATAAGTTTTAAACTGAAGCTGAAATATCAGCTGCAACCCCTAACTTACAGACAACATAGTTAATGTTATGTACATACTTTGTTATAATACATGTGTTTATTTTATACTTGAATACTTATTTTTTTATTTTATAATACATGTTTTTTTTTAATATGTGTTTTTTTATATTTGAAGGGCTTATTTTGAAACAATGACAAGCCGCAAAAACAAATATTTGAGAAAAATGACTTTTAAGTTTTATTTAAATCTATTAAATCTGTGATACCTATTATTCTCTCAAATTTATACATCATAAAAGTACTAATGGATATTTTATATATTGGACAAAAAAAGTAAATAAAAATTGGGTATACTATTTATGATTATAAAAATGAAAATAACTCATTTTTGAAAAAAGTGTGGCTTATCATTGTTTCACAATAAGCCCTTTATTTAATACTTAAGAAAATATTGACTTTGCCCAATATTCTTTGAATAAAAATAATATTTTCTTACATTACTCTAATCTTGTTAATAAGTTAAGGTAATATTTACTCCAATCATTTTATTTGTCCCCTATAGTTCATGCAATTCTATCATACATAAGTCTCTCACTAATTCTTATAATTAAATATATTATATATAATAATTATATTATTTATAATTTATTACAAATAATATATTAATTATATTATTCATAATAATAGGTAATTATATTATTACGGAAAAAAACACAGCGAAACCTTTTACATTATTTGTATTAATAAGCAAAACTAATAATAATAACATTCTAAATTCACTCACAGAAGGTAATCCACTGGTATTTATGGTGGTAGTCCTCCTATCCAGTAATCCAAATGGTTAATTTGCAGTAAGGTGATTTCAACACTTACAAGTGCGAGCAAGAAGCGATAATCAAAGGTTTAAAAAAGTTAATAGAAACTTTAACAAAAGATATTGCAAATTTGACTAACAGATTTCATTAATTAGAAAATTCTCAATATAATTCTAGTCCAGCAGTGGTAGGTGGTTGGGCTAGTAAAGTGAAAATGACTCCAGATCGAATGCAAATTATTATTATTATCACTGATATATTTTTGTTATAATGTTTTGAAACATTTGTTGACATATTTATCGAAATACTTCTTACAGCAGATGATTTTTTACCAATGCTTAATTCATGCATTTGGTGACAGAGTCTTCTTGGAGGTATTCAGCCAATGCATTGAATTTTAACAAAAATCCAAATTTGAAATATTTATTTTAATAGTTTAGTAATTAAGTTCTTTTTTATTGAAATACGATTGTGAATAAATTCTTACCAAAGTTAAATCTATGGTAAGGACATATATAGTCGTTATCAGAATTGATATGCACCCTCGGTTTTCAATAAGTAACTTTTCTGTCTATTCTGTCTCTTGGTGCACCTTTAAAACCTAAAAACATAAAACTTAGATTTTATACAATGTAAACCGAATTAATCAAAAATCGTTTTACACTACTATGTGATGCTAACTGAGTTTTTTTTTTACAACTGTTAAGAGCATTTCTTACTTTAATTTTTACAAACTGTGCTTTGACATCCAAAGTCAGATCTTGTATCTTGAATAACCTTTTTTCATTAAAAAAGAGGATATGGTCCACACAGGACATCATTAACTTTGCTAACATTTTCAACAACAACCTATTGCTCTGACATCTTTTTTGCCACTAAGTGTTTTATCTTAAAGTATATTTAGCATAAAATGCTCATTCTCTGTTCTGAATAATTCAGAAGTAAATGCTCAATAAATTGTAAATTAAGAAATAATGCCAAACAATAATTAATTATGTTCAGTAAACATCGAGTTAAAAATTTTTTTACGCGTATAAACTAAAAAAAAAAATCAGATTTAGCATCATTTTGACGTAAAGTTATTTCAACAATGCAATAATACCCCATCTTTTTGCGTTAAAAGTATTTTAATATGGAATAAAAGAAAATTTATAGATTTAACCTTGGGACTTTTCTCATTTCCCATTATGGCTGATTTTTAAACGCTAATTTTTTGAACGCTACTTAGTACCCTAAGTTTCTTTAAACCATTAAAATTACAACGGGATAATCTTTCTAAAAAGGATAAAGTATGTCACGACCATTTTTTACGTTCCGAGATAAATGTTATTAAAGTAGACCCTAAATTTAAAAATGTGTGATTTTAGTTTATGATTTTTAAACAAAGGAAGGGTTGTCCTCAGATTTTTTGATTTTCTTTTAAGTTTTATCTATACTATCATAATATAAAGAGAAACCTAGGGTGCAGTGGTCACATTGCTTTTAAACTTAGTTTAAAAATCATAAAACCCCAAAGTGACTTTTTAAGTATTAAACGGCCAAAAGTTTGATCGACCGTAACTCAGGAACTAGAAATATTTAGAAAAAAATAAATTTAAAGGCTTCTTTTTAATATTATTAACAACACATGTAAAATTGAGAATGATTGAAAGATATCACTTTTAAGAATTGCCTGGTTTTCTAAGAAAATGTTTCTTAAGCTCGAAAATATTAAAATTGGAGGAAACAAACCATGCAAAGAAGAATATCGAAATCGCATCTATATTGTTGTATTAAATGCTTAAACTTATATCATAAATTTATGCAAACTATTGGTTATTAAGTGACATAATATATACTCTATTATATTATAGTATATATTTAAAAATATATTTGTGTAATTACGCATGCATGTTTAACATAAAAATAAAAACAAGGATTTTAAAAACAATTGTTTGGAGAGTTAAACTTTGACATTAAAAAAAAATTTAATCCAAATAGCTGAAAAAAGAAACAAATTAAGCACATATTATTCTAAAATTAAAAAAAAAAATTTTAAGTTACAACGTTCAGATATTTTTTTAATGAATTTCTAAAAAGTAAACAAATAAGGCTTTAGACAAATAAATAATGATTGCATGAAAAACATATTTTAATATACTAAGACGTCTTTCTTCTTATTTTCATTTTATTATCAATAAATTGACCAATCCCAATGATAATTTTAATCAAAGAATAAGATTTAGATATTTATTAATATCTAAAATTATAAATATATGGTTGTTATTAAATAAATATTTTCTTAACTAAAGACCGAAGCCATCATTAAAGCCTAAACTTTTGAAAGTTTTAATGTGCTCGCGTATATTAACTTGCTGCTTTTAAACGACCGTGTCTCTGAGAACGATTTTCTTAACATTCAAGTGCTTAAAATTGAAGAGCTTTTAAATCATACTTTCTGGCTTTTTTTTTTTTAAAATACATTCAATACTTACTGAAAAAAACTCACGTTTCAAAATAGTCACATCTAAACTCTTTTCTCGTAGAAACAAAGGCGAAAATAAAACCTTTGATAAAATAACTTACTTTTGAATAAAATTTTTACCCGCAGAATAACCTTTTTTTTTTTTTTTTTTTACCATGTAAATATATATAATCCGTAAGTTCCTAACAAGATATATAGGTAAGAGGGGCTCCTGCTACCTTTATATCTTATATATATACCTATATATCTTCTTCTAGCCAGGCCCCTTGATAAATTCAGTATATCTTGTCTTATCGCCAGGCCCCTTGATAAATTCCGTAAAAATAAAGTTAACATAACAATAAGCAACTCTAGCTATATACAATAAACAAAAGTAAAATTGGTAAAATAATAAATAAAACATCTATTATTAAAAAATATCAAGAAGCGCTATTAAATTAAACATATTCTTCTAAAAGCATGGAAAAATTTAATTTTTATTTATTGAAAAACCATGAATTATTTATTTATTTTAATATTAAACTTCAGAACACAAAATAAAAAGGATTAAGAATAACACCTATTAAACAACAAAGATATAAATAAATTTGAAAAGTTGCCAAGTACATTTAACGTAATCTTTTACAAAAAAAACTTATCATTTATTTGATAGATCAATCATAAGGCTATTTTGCAATTTCAAAAATAATATTGAGGTAAATCATTTTTTAGTAACTGTCTGAGTTTAGCCTTGAACTCATTAAACATTGCAATAGTTTTAAGTTCAGTTAAGTGAGTATTTTATTCCATGCCTATGGCCAAAACTTGTAATTACTTGTACGCGCGTCCATATAAAAAACCCACAAAGGTTTTATTATTTATACGAAAAAATGTATAAATTTTTTAAATTTTTTAGCATTATTAACATACTGGTGCAAAGCCGTGGATGATCAACATCACATATTTTGAGGCGCGACTAACAAGGGTCGATGATACTACTCTCTTTAAGATAACAAATTTTAGAATTTTGATATTTTATTTGAAAGTTGTTTTATATATTTTAACTATTATTATCGTTTAATTATAGTTACATATTAATTCATTATTGATTATATATTAATTTATTGAAGATTTCAACAACTCAGTATATAAAGTATTCTAGATCAAAATCTAGAAATATCTACTTTGTTCATAAAATCCGCTTTGTTAAATCCACTTTGCATAAAATCCGGATTGTTCATAACATCCGCAACGCTAGATTTGACTTAATGCTCTAAGTTAATGAAAAACACTGCGCAAAAGTGCTTATGCTTATCATAAGTTATTTTATTCGCGAAGTTCTCCTACTTCTATTTTTTTAATTAATTAAGCGTTGCATAATTTATGAATGATCAATAAGGTTTCCATAGCAATTACCCAACTATATTGATTAACTGATGTCTATCTACCCCCCGATCCCCAATGTATCAAACCGTAAAACTAAATCTGAGTGTAAACTAAAAAAGAGTTATAAATTTCTTTTTTATTCCTATAAATATATTTAGTTTATTCATATAATCACCTTCAACAATATACATATTCACAAAACTAATTAAACGATTTTTAATTTAGCACCAGGTTATCTTCTGTAATGTGAATTGTTTCGTTATTTGTGGTTGTTTTAATTTCATGTAGAAGTTCGTTGTTTTCAGTCGATTGAAGAGGGAGCCCTATAAAATTTAAAACAATGAAATATGTATATTAACATCAATTTAAAAATATTCTATTAATTTAATAGCATTCATCTTTTTCAATTTAAAAATGCATCAATTTAAAATGTTCATGTAAAATAAATTTGAGTTAGTGACTTTTAAATAAGTTTTAATCAAATGTTGTGTAAATTAAGAATGTTTTTTAAAAAGAAAACTTACGGGAACTACAGTAACGTTTTTTATGGTATAGAAAACCTAAGGCCAATAAGATTAACAGTAGACAGGTAAAAAATATTAAACTATAGAGGGCATTTCGTGTGGTCAACAATTTTGGCTCATCTAAAAAAAAAAAAAAAATACAAAGAACGTTATTTAACTAATGCAACTTAATTTAATTAATGCTATCTAATGCAAAAAATGTTTTATAATTAATCTCTCCTTAGAAAAGTAAACAGTTTTTTATTATCTTAAACAATTTTAAAAAAAGTTCGTTTGCAGTAGCGTTGAAATTTTAGATTAACGGAAAATAAGTAGAAAGTTGTTTACTTGTCTTAATGCCAATTGTAAGAAGAAAAGTCAATTGCGCTCAAACAGTAAACAGTTAAAATAACAATTCTTTCAAGTAAAAAACAAACCTTTTTTATTTTCAAAATGCTCGTAGTAATTAATTTTTGTGTTGCTAACATATCCACAACAACATGTTTCACAGTTTTTATATGAAACCCCTTCTTTCAAATCAGCATTACACAAACAAACAGCGCACGAGACAGGTCCAGCAACAGTAAAAAATATATCTGAGCCATCTTTATCTTTACCACACGTTAATTGCTCGTCTTTCAACGATTTTGAAAAAGTTATTTTTGTGTATAAGCATAATAAAGATAATAACAACAAAAATTTCATTTTATTAAAATCATGGTTTGAAAATAAAAAGCTTGTACTTTAAATTCAAAACTGTTCTTGACAGGAATTTCTATGGGCGTTTTCTTTTATACTACTCAACTATTGTGCAGTTTATACTCTTACGCTTTTACTCTGTTATTACAGGTTAATTCCTTTAGTGTAAGGAAATTCCCACAATAATCCACATAGGCACGCATGCATAAAAAAATTATTTTTAACTTAATACAAGTTAAAAATAGGGATAAAACTTTATAAAAGGCTGCGGTTTTTAACTGGTTATCTATCTTTCGGATGATCCAAAATTAGGTTTGAGATTTTAAAGAAAGAACAAAACTAAAACAATTTCGCTAGCTATTGTGCAAAAAATTAAAAAAATTCAAATCCTACTTTTGGATCATCGGAACTTAACAAAGTTAGTTTAGGCTTCAGTCACTTGATTTGCAAACTCAATTTTTACAAATTCTTAAACTATTTTTGATAATAGAATGAATGAAAACAGCCAATCGATCGATTTTAAATACTCATTCAGCAAAATTCCTTTATATTTATTCCTTACTCTTTGATTTATTGGTTGATAAGTTTTTCAATTTTTTGTCAAAAAATAAGTTTCCAGTGATTTTATTCGCAACAGCTATTTGTAGCAAATAAAAATCCCCTTCCTCTTCGACATGGTTTTATAATAGTTTTTTTTTTTTTGGCTCGTTTACATTTGTCGTATTTTACAAACAAACAAACAGGGCCTTTGAAAGAAGATCATAATGATCTTATCATCAGAACATTTTACAGCAAAACAAAAATGAATAAAAAAAATGTCAATAAACAGTGTAAATAAATCTGACGATGCTATATAAATAAAATAAAATTTCGAGTAAATAAATCTGACGTTACTATATATAGATTCTATATCATTTATATATAAGATAAAAACAAAAATTAAAACGTTTCATAAAGCGTATTTTACAATAAAATTAAAGTTCTAAATAAAGATTACAAAGTATTAATTAAAAGTACTAGACTACGTCATCAATAGATAAAATAAAATTTTTCAGTTTATATTTGAAAGTGGGATAAGTGTGAAATATATCAAAATTTGACAAAACAATCTTATTTCAAAGATACTGTGCGCGATAAGCAATACAAGACTTATTAAACTTGGTTCGACAAAAAGGTTCATATATGAGAAAATTATTTCTAAGTGTATATTTATTTATTGGTTTTTAACAAAAGAGATCTTTAAAGACAGATAAGGATAAGTCATTTTTCCACAAATACATAAAGCATAAGACATTAAACACATTAAGCTCATATATATTGAGAATTTTCATTTGAATAAAAAAAGGTTTGGAATGAGTCTATTGATCCGCAAAATAAATTAAACGGATCGCATGCTTCTGACGGCGGTATAGACATTATAACACACTTTTTTCTGTGCTTCCCCATACAATTTTTGTATAATTTAAATAACTATGTATAAATGAGTAGTAGAGTTGGGTTAAACTTTTTTTACTTAAATATGTTCTGGATTTATATAAAATTCCAATGCTTTTGGAAATTTTTGTGCTAATATAGTCAATATGTGCTTTCCATGTGATGTTTTCATCAAGAAAAACACCCAAAAACTTTGTGACATAGCGTCTTTTTATCTCAGTATCATCAATAATAATTTTGGGCAAATTTTGGGGTAAATAAGCTTTTTATGAGACAGGATGGAACAAAAGCCATTTTGTTTTGTTACTGTTTAAAGTTAGTTTTTTGCATTTAAACCACTTGGATATATTTTTAAGTTGCTCGTTCATGCTAGAGAAGAGTTTTTAAATATCATTATTGGAAAGAAATAAGTTAGTATCATTAGCAAACATGAAACTCATTAAATTTGAGGCTTTATTTAGGTCATTTATATAAATCAAGAACAACAGTGGTCCCAAAATGGAGCCTTGGGGAACGCCACATGAAATATTCAGAAACTCATTAGAAAATTATTATTACTAAAAACAAACTGTTTACGGTTTGATAAATAACTTCTGAACCATTTTATGACTTAGTAATTTACTCCATAGTATTTCAGTTTTTGTATCAAAATTTGATGATCGACAGTATTGAATGCTTTCGATAGGTTGATGAAAACACCTAAAGTATATTTAGATTTTTCAAAAGTATTTAAAATTTCACGTACAAATTGAATAATTGCATGTTCCGTAGAACTGTTTATTTTAAAACCAAATTGGTTGACGTATAACAAATTATTTGAAAGAAAATAAATGTATAGTCTATTGTACATAATGCGTTCTAGTATTTTTGAAAATGTGCAGAGGACGGAAATAGGACGATAATTACTGATATTTTTTTGATCTCCCTTTTTTAAAATAGGAGTAACTTTTGCAATTTTTAATCGGTTAGGAAATACTCCTTGATGGATAGACGCTCCATATACTTTAAAAAGAATATCTTTTAATTCTTCAAAACATTCTATAACTATATTACCGTTTATGTCATCTGCTCCGCTTGCTTTGCTTTTTTTAAGTGATTTGAATGCTCTTTCAAATTCTTGAAAAGATAGTTTTGAATATAATTCGTTGGAACCATTGCAATTATCCATCTGTACTAAAAAATCGTTAAATTTTGCTTTGGTAAAAAGAATTTTATTTGCTAGTTCAGGACCGATGTCAATAAAAAGTTTGTTAAACTCATGAGCTATATCTCTTGGATAACATATACGTTTGTTATCAACAATAATCATCTGGGGGAGAGAACCTGAGCATTTCTTTTGCCAACCACTAATTTTGATCATTACTTGCCAAATGCGTCTTGAGTTATTTTTAAATTTATCTAGGAATTTTGAGTAGTAATTTTTTTTCAAGTTTTTACGAACTTTTTCAAATAGATATTTGTAATCTTTATATATTTTCTCATTTGAAGATGATTTTGTTTTGAGATATTTTATATACAGCTTCTGTTTTATCTTGGATGATTTTTTAAATCCTTTTGTTACCCAAGGATTGTTTATATTTTTTGGAGTTATTGTTCTTTCAATAATAGGAAAGTTTGCATCATATACGGAGTAAAAGGTTTCAAAAAAATTGTCATAAACTTTGTCTGCATTGTCATTGAAGTTAATATATTTCCAGTACAGTAACGATAATTGGTTTTTAAACTGGTTTATATTAGTATGGTTAAAAGTGCGTGTTTTAATTTTGATTGATTTGCTTTTATTTTCATATTTTGAATTAAGTGTAAAAAATATTGGAAAATGGTCAGTAATATCAGATTTTAGGATACCCGTTTGAATATCATTGTTGAATATATCTGTTGTAATGATATTATCAATCAAAGATGCCGAGTTTTTTGTAACTCTGGTCGGCCTATTTATTAAAGGAATTGCACCCGTTTCAAAAAAGGAGTCATAAAAGTTTTTAATTTTGTTATCTTCATTATACAGAAGACAATTCATACTTAGGTCCCCAATAACTAAACTCTTTTTTTTTTCTTTAATACCTTTTCTAAAAATACTTTGTTCAAAAATAATTGATTATGAAAGAATAAATAATGCTGATTCAGAGTCATATAAAAACATTGGGCCCGAAAGTTTGTAAAAAGTACTCTGATTTAATATTAAAGTTTTTAAAAATATATTAAAAACGCTAATATTCACCACCTTTTTAAAAATTATCTCTTTTTTTTTATTTCTAAATAAAAACAGGGTTTTTATCTAGAAATCAATTATTTGGAAATTCTTCTTTAGATATATATTTTGTCGTTTAAAAATATTACAATATATATAATATAAAATATTACAATATATAAAATATAAAATATTACAATATATAAAATATAAACATATAATATATAATATAAACATATAATATATAATATAAACATATAATATATAATATAAACATATAATATATAATAATAACATATAATATATAATATAAATATATAATATATAATACAAACAGTTAAAGTAAGTTAAAACAGTTAAAGTAAATATAATACAATATAATATAATATAAACATATAATATAAAAAGTTTTTAAATGTTTCTTGTGGTGTTCCACAAGGTTCCATCTTTGGCCCTCTTTTGTTTTAAATATATCAACGACTTGCATAAAGAATCAAATCTTCTAAGTATTATGTTTGCTGATGACAAAAACTTATTTCTCTCTAACAGTGACATCTATCTACTATTCTCCATGATGAACAAAGAACTTCAAAACGTGTCTAAATGGTTTAAAAGTAACAAATTAAGATTAATTGTAAGCAAAACAAAGTGGATTTTTTTCCACCCGCTCTCAAAAAAACGTTCTCTTCCCCCAAATCAACCATAAATTCTCATTGACCATATTGAAATTAAAAGAGGTTCTCTAACTAAATATCTGGGGTTTTCATTGACGAGGACATCACATGGAAACATCATATTAACAATGGCTGTTCGAAAGTTTCAAAACGTATCGGAATTTTGTAAAAGGCACGTACTCATTTAGTAAAAATAATTTAAATAAACTTTCTTACTCTTTTATTCATAGTTATATAAGTTATGGAGTTATTGCCAGGGGTAGCACTGATTGAAGCATGTTACAATGTCTCTATCGCCATCAGAAACATGCGATCCGTTTAGTTAATTCTGCGGATCTGTTCGCACAATCCTTAATATTTTTTAATCAAATGAAAATCCTCGATTTATAAAAATTTATAAAAATTTATCTTTTGTTTATATGTGGAAGTATGATTGATCTCTTTTAATTTTTAAAGACCTTTTTATTTTGAAACCATTAAGCAAGTTTAACATGAGGAATAATAATTATTTAAATGAACCATTTTGCGGAACAAAACTCAATCAGTTCTGTATCACTTATTGTGCAGCTCATCTCTGAAACAAAATTATTATGCCTAACTTTAACTTACCCCTAACTGATCCTGTTTTTAAAAATTAATTAAAAGATCTCACTCTCTCTATTGAAAATATCTTAGAATATTTTAAATTTAATTTGTGATAAAAAATAGTTTTTATTGTCATGTATGTTCAAATTTTGTTTTAGACTTGTTTACAATTAATTTCATTAATTTAAGTAAGATTTATTGTTTTTATGTTATTTTTTACACACTCTTATTGTAAAAGGTGTTATTATAATATTTTTTAGAGGGCTTACGTTCTCTAAGTTACTACATGCCGTTTTAACTTTTTGGTCGATTAAATGTTTGTTAAAGTCTAGACTATCTTTTAATTCATCGAGTTCTTTATCTAATTTGATTATTTTGCTTATACTCTCCGCCGCACAGGGGGACAGAAAACTTCAAAACTGGACATTTGACAAAAATGAAAAAAGGCGTTATGAAATTTTTTTTGGTGCTAATGAATAAAAGAGTCTCTGGTTTATCTTATCCACGTGTTTATTTTTTAGGGTAATTATTAGTACTAATACAATTTTTTTTTTTTTTTTTTTTTTAGAAACACTTGAAATTTGGCCAAAATATAGTTTTTTGAGTAGCGAAATTTAAACAATATTATTAGCTAACTATTTTCTACAGTTTCTTATAATTCTAACGGTATAAAAAAATAAGTACTGAAATAATAGATTTAATACTTGATTTTTGTTTGAAAATGACTGAAAGCAGCTCTTTTTTATCATTAAAATTTTGTCATTATTAAAACATCATTTTCTTCTTTAAATACATAACCTTTCATTTTAATTTTCATTATATACAAAGATAATAGATAAATTTATCTTAATTTATAAAAAAATGTCTTCCTATATTTTATATATATATATATATATATATATATATATATATATATATATATATATATATATATATTTATATATATGTATATATATATATATATATATATATATATATATACATATGTATATATATATATATATATATATATATATATATATATATATATATATATATATATATATATATATACATATATATATATATATGTATATATATATATATATATATATATATATATATATATATATATATATATATATATATATATGTATATATATATATATATATATATATATATATATATATATATATATATATATATATATATATATATATATATATATATATGTATATATATATATACACATTAAAAAAGTTTTGTTTAGAAACGTCAGAAAAAACTCTCAAAACAGAAAATTTGAAATTGATTTACGTCGTATTAGCTTTTACATCGTTAATTTTTTTAAAAAATAAGCTTTTTATATCCACATTACTTCAAAATGGGGCAAATTGGGGCAGATAACTTTTTAAGTTTTTAAAAAATGATACAAACTCTCGTTAAATAAAGACTTGGCTTTGCGAAGGAAGTCTAAGGTAAAAAGTTCTAGCACTATAAATATCATCAGTTTAAACTCATAAACATTGCATCTTTTAAATGCACTTTTTATAAGATGTATAAATACATGTTTACATTTTTTTATACCGTTAAAATTATAAGAAACTGTAGAAAATAGTTAGCTAATAACATTGTTTAAATTTCACTACTCAATAAACTATATTTTGGCCAAATCTCAAGTGTTTCTAAATCACTGTGCACTTGGGCGTATTAGTGGAAATGTGTCAGTTACATCAGTAGAAACCATGTTATATAGCCAGGTCATGAACGCTTGAACTAATGACGTTCTTTTTTTTTGTAAGATTTGTTATGAGCAAATTTAAGCAAATAAAACTTATGAAGTTTTTGAGTGACTTTTTTTGAGTGATTTTTTTTTGAGTGACTTTTTACTTTAAATTTAAGTTACTATAACTTATTTTAGTGAATCGATTAGTATACGTTTTAATATTACTTATTCATGCAAGCTTTTGATTTTCTTTTTTTTTTTTTTCTATTATCACTTACCGGTTTTTTAAAACTCGAAATTACTCGAAAATACATTAAAAACGTCTAACAATTGTAATAAATGTTTAAAATCTATGGAGTAACTCTTCTTAAGTGTAGCAAGTGCCCTTAAAATAATTATTTAACTTAAAAATCCAAAATTAAAAAAAAAATTAATTTTGCTCAGTTTTAAAGCTATTCTGACCTACTGTGCGCCGCACAGTGAATCGTTTTATATAAGCGAGGTGGACAAAAATATTTTGCTCTGCAATTTGATTTCCAAGAATGTAATTAATAATATTTTGATAATGCGTAGGCATTTTTTGATTATTTTTAAG
Organism: Hydra vulgaris; assembly: GCF_038396675.1. NCBI lineage: Eukaryota > Metazoa > Cnidaria > Hydrozoa > Anthoathecata > Hydridae > Hydra > Hydra vulgaris. Next base: position 6,084,718 of record NC_088928.1, on the reverse strand, counting down.
TTTTATATGTATGTATTTTTATAGTTTTAAGAGTTTTTAAATTTTAGTAATGAAAAAAGTTAATTAGGTAATAAAAATAAATACTTTATTTCAACACATAAATAATGTTATAAAATTTTGCCAAAAATAAAAATAAAAAAATGTACTATAATTCAGCTGATAACGTAAAATAAAAAAGTGAGTTTTTTCTTGTATGATGCTCGGGAAATCGACCAAAATCTTTAACATGGACTTCTTAAGACTCTTTCGATAGCTGTCCGATTGGTAGAAGACATGTTTTTATAACTTCCGTGCTATGTACAAGTATTTTGTGCACAGTAACAGGCAGTACCACATGTATAGATTAAGATAAAGAGTTTTGCTTTCAGTAAAAAGTCTTTCAAATTTATAATAATTAATATCATAGCCTGAGGAATGTGTTCTTAATAAAATACTGAAATTTTAATGAGGTTTACGCCTAAACCCGTAATCTCACCATTTAACTCTGGCTTCATAAAAAACCTGCGAGCTGTGTTCACATCATTTGTATTCCCAAAGTCAGGTTTTGGTTTATCTACAATAAGAACCATAAAGTTTTTAAATTTTTGTTCAATATCTTTTGAACGTTTTTGGACACTAGATTTATCATCAACGCTTCTAGCTTGCCACTTTTTTATACCTAAATGATAGCTAATATGTAACGTGCACTAAAAAAAGCGAATCCACGCATGCAAAGTAGACAGACCAAAACCATAATATTCTTTTTTAACAACTAAGTCTTTTCACAGTTCATCATTTTTGGAGTTGCACCACATATATAAAATTTTTGTTGAGAACTTGTGTCAGTCAAGGCATTGCAAACTTTTCCATCTATCATTGAGAGTATTTGGTCATGTTTAACAGCAACTTGAGATTCGCTGAATCTTATAGATGTTGGACTAAGTTGAGATACTTCTTTTAAAACATAGTTAGTTTCTGTTGTAGCAATTACATTTGTTTCTTGTGAGAAAATAAACTTAATTGGTCGGCAAAAAAGTGTGGATGAAGGTCGCGGATTTTGCCTAAGAATAATTTTGGCCGACACTCAGTCTCAACGGAATAAATGAAAATACAAACAGAAACTCATCAGTAGCATTAGAGTTTGTATATCTCTGTTTATAAGTGCTGTGACGAGAGCTACCATCACAACCCCATTTGCTAATTAATGTGAATGGCTTAGTAAAAGTATGGTTTTTAAGAACTTCCCACTGGGCTTTAGGTGGTCGTTCAGTAGTTTTATCAAATATGGCTTGTAGGTTAATTTCAGCACGTGTTTCTGTTATAGAAATATGTTCATCTAATGAATAGCATAACTTTTTTGACTTGCATAGATTATAATAAGATGAAAATACTATATGCCTTTAATAACCACTTTTGCGTCTGTTTATAAGAATGACTTGTACATTTAAAGTTAATGTAATAAGCTAATGCCTTGTCAAGATTCAACTGCCTGCCACCGCAAATTATGCCTTTTGATTTTATTTTTTCTGATAATTCCAAACTTTTTCTTGTTAAAGTAGCTTGGTTTGTGTACCCCAACATACGACATGCAGCTTCAGCAGCGTGGTCAACTCAGTTGCACTTTGCAATTTAACTAAGTCTTTAACCTTCTATTTTTTTGGTTTTAAAGGACGAGTCATCAAAGTTTTTTTTGGGCCGTCCTTAAAATCCTCTAGATGATGAAAAGGAACATCGCTCATATATATTTATTTTAAATTCTACATCTGCTCCCTCTAACCAACTTTATTTTTGTTTAAAAAACGGTCCACCATCATTTGTGCTGCAAACAATTTTGTTGCAAATTTTGATGCCAAACATGAAACTTTTAACTGCAAAGAATTTTTCTCTGAATCTTTAGATACATTAGTTACATCAACACAAAATCTTTGTAAAATAAAATCCGATAAACGAGAATTTCTTTCTTCTTGATTATGTTTCCATCATACTCCAAGTAACTCCATTTTTGAAAAAGAGTGCACGTGATCTGATAATAAATAAACTTCTTAAAAATGTGGATTGATGTGGTGAAAAATTTTACATCGTTATACACCTTAGGCCTTTAGCTATATAGTGTTAAAAAATTAGCTCGGATACATGTGGATACAAAAAGTTATACAAGTTGAAAAATTAAAAACAAAAAATATTTTACAATTTTAACGCAGTTTTTCAAACCGTATTCTAATAAAAATTGATTCTTTTTTGAATAAAATATTTAATGCAATTAAATAGTACTTACCGACTAAAGTAAAAATTTGTTAAATGGTTTCACAAAGTTGTAAATTTGTGACTAAATTTTTTCAAATTTGAAGATACATTTAAACGTCTTTTTAATTGCTCATTACTAATTGCTCTGGAATGGTTTTTGTAATTAACGTTGCAAGTTATTACCAATGCGGGACTGTAATTGTAAAAATATTATAAATTAGTCAATTTCTTGAACTGACTTTTGTCCGCCTAGCTTGTATAAAACGAATAGACCAAACCAGAAGAAGTTCCCTCAACACTATAATGAATGAACTGTGGAGTCTCATCATTATTAAAAACTCTTGTGGTATCAATATTTCCTTTCTAAATACCTTCCTTGATGTGCTCGGCTTCTGTCATAATTCCAGCAGCAATAAGTTCCTCTGCAAGTGCATTTGCAATATAATTGGTAAACTGGCTATACTTATTTGTAATAAGACTTTAAAAAGAAATTTAACTAAAACAAATTAATAATATCATTAACCTAACTACTAATCAATTTCCGTCCCGTAACGATCTAAAATACAAATATAAACCGTAACATCCACTAAACAAATTGTAGCAAAATTAAACTTTTACTACTTGCCTGATGATTGTGATAACACATGAAACTCAGAGTTGCAATATTAAATTATATTATAAACATTAGCATTTAGCTAATTCCTCGTACTGCGGGTAACAGTAACATATTTAATATATATATATATATATATATATATATATATATATATATATATATATATATATATATATATATATATATATATATATATATATATATATATATATATATATATATAAGTTGCTTTGAGAGTAATTTAAAGCAAATTCAAGTCAATCTAATAAAACTGCTACATGTGGTATAGTTATATATGTATAACAAGAATAAGTAATAGTTATATGCAGTTTTAAGAATAATTATTGGATAATAAAGAAAAACTAATGTGGTTTTTGGGGTGCGTATGATGTGGGTTTTGTAGTGAATAACGTGCTAAATAAAAAAGTGAGTTTGCAATCACATATAAAATCAACTCAGAATATAATATAACTACCGCAAAACAAATCCTGAAGCTTACACTTGTTTGGAAAAAGTTTTATTTGCATTTTGTTGATGTGATTTTTGAGGTGCGGATTGAAAAAACAATGACTTTTTGACATGGTCAAAACTAGTAACCAATGATAAATAATTTCCAGCAGCCGTCTGGAAGGAGTTACTTATAGCAGTAGTAATGAAAAATATTAGGAAAATTTGTAAATAAATTGTCCATAAGAAAATACGAGTATGCCATCAGTCGCATGAAGGAAGTACTGTAAAGTACTAAATATAATGTATGAGGTACTGTATATAATGTATAATGTATATATAATGTATGAGGTTATTTTGTTTCGGTTTTTTTTTTTTTTACTTCATTTCATTTCATTTTACTACAGTTCATTTATTTCTTTTTTTGTTTTGTTTTTTTAATCACTGTTTATTTTCTTGTGATTGTTATATTTTAAGTTTTATTTGTTTACAAGGTCGCTTTTCTCATTTTAACCAGGTTATACGAGAGTGAGTCTTAAAGTTGATATTATATTCTTTAAAAACCAGTTTACTTGTTAATGTATTGCTGTTGCTGTTCTTGTTGACTAGTATTTGTACTTAAATTAGGTCCTAATATCTGACTAAAGAAAACAAATTCAAGCATTATTGTAGTTCAATTATATATAGTTGCTTATTTTAAGTTAAATAATTTAAATAATGTTTCAACATTCTAGATAAAACGTATAATTGAATAGTATTATTAATGAATTATAATTAGTAAGTGTTTGTTAGTAAACACAGCTGTTTCACGCAATGTGAAAATGAGCCCTACAAGTTTAGCAAAAAAAAAAAAATCCACATATAAATTATAAACATTTATTAACTTTGAAATAATAGCATTTTATTTCTCTAAACGCGTTTGTTTCCAAATAAAAAAAGTATAAAAGATCTATCTTTCTCTTTTAAATAATTATTTACATTATACAGAACAAAAATATATTTTGTTAAAATATTACTAATCACTTTTCTGTTTTTTGCGATTTTTACGGAAAACTTTGATAACATAGCAACGTGCTTGATAGTTGAAATTTAGAACACTTATCAATGAATGTCTATTCTATCAGATTCCTACGTCAACCTGGTGAATTTTTTTACTATAACTCAATTTTTAATGCATTTATACTTTTAAATTTATCTCTTAAATGTAAAATATAATATTTTTGATGGATGACGTAAGTTATTAAAACTTCGACCTTTTATGCGGATGAAAATATAAAAATTATTTTATGTACCTCTTGCTATGTTATCAAAATATTTTTAAATTTGGTATGTTTTACAACAAATCGTTTTAGTTTTACGCGTAAAATTGTGTTGACATTTTTAAGCGATGTTTTAGTTTATTGCGTTACTTCCCAAGCTATTTACTAACGAATTTTATTAAAACAACTGTTTTGGCAAGACAAATTTTGGAGGTATAAAATAAACAATGTTACGTTGAACTTTGAGTGTTATTTTTCTAAGGAAAAGTCATTAATACCCTTAAGTCGCTCTGACGTCAAACGAAAACAATCGCATCGGCTGTCTTGTTGAATGAGGTGATAACAAGGCAAAAAATAAGAGACGTGCCATAAAATGATTTAACTTTTATTCCAGTGAAGAAATATATACTATTATTTAAGTCATGCATTATTACGACATAATTTCTTTTTTTTTTCAATTAAAAATTGATTTGCAATAGGCTGTTGTTCAGTTAGGTTATGCGATAAAGAAAGTAAGGTCAGCTGTACGAAATATAGAAAGCTTGTATCATCTAAAATAGTGGTTATATAAGAGTAAAGAAAGATTGTGTCACGTGAAGAAGTGGTTATTAAAGCTATAAGCCAGATTGTATCCCGTGAAGAAGTAGCTATTAAAGTATTAAGAAAGATTGTGTCACGTGAAGAAGTGGCTATTAAACCATTAAGAAAGATTGTGTCACGTGAAGAAGTGGTTATTAAAGCATTAAGAAAGACATGAAGAAGTGGTTATAAAAGAGTTAAGAGATCACACAAAGAAGATAATAGAACCAACAAGTTGTTAAGAATTGGTAATAAAAATGCTAAAAACCTGTTGTGTTTAAAATTGATCAAACAACAGCATAATGTAAAAAAATGTAAAGATTTATCTTAATCGCTTCTTTTATTTTTTTGACTTTTAAATTTGAATTCTATACAAATTTTTTGCGTAAATTAACTGCCCAACTGTTTATAATAATTTAAACGATTTTTTAAAGTTTTTTTTAAAGTTTTACAACAGTTCACGGCTTCTACCATTTCGAATGGAGTGAAAACATTACAATCACGTCACAACCTCGACCTAATCCATTGATACTAATCTAAATTCAAAAAATTATCATATGACTGAAAGCAAAAATTAGTCACATGTGTTGTTTTTTTTAAATCTTTTTAAAAAAAACGTTTGAAAATAAAAGGTTTTTGTAATATTTTTCGAATTCTTTTTCCGCCTATTGTAGTGCCTGTTCATACAGGTATTGTAGTGCCTGTTCATACTATTGTAGTGCCTGTTCACATTCGGTGTAAATTTATATGTTTTAAAATTGATCTAACTATGTTTATATTACATATAAGTCAATAGAAATATAATTTTTTTGTTTATTTTTGCTAAAAATTTCAAAATTTTTGTCAAGTCAAGTTTAAAAATCAGAGCAGCCTTTGATTATTTTATAAAATTTTAAAATATAGCTAAAAAAAAGCTAGAATGGAGGAAATCTGCTTGGAACATTCAGAAGTCAAAGAGAAACTGAAAATCAGAAAAAAACCTGGTCAAACGACATTAGAAATAGATCCACCTCTTCTTTTTGAAGGCGATCATTGATATTTCTGTCCATAATTTGTCCGCTGATGTAAGAAGTTGGTTAGAGGTTCTCCGGGTAATATAATTTATAAAAGAAATCCCATTTTCTGTTAAACAGTTCATTTTATCCAAATATATCCCTTTATTATTTAGAGCATTAAAACCCTCAAAGAATTGATATCCAAGATGATTAAAATTGGATTCGCAATCAGCAAGAGCGCCCTCTATACTCGTCTACTTCCAAAAAGTTATGAAACATCAGAAGACATCACAATAAAACAGTCAAAACACGTCAAAGCAGTCCCTGTTAGATTGATCAGAACTTAGAATGAATCTTATTTAAAACATGTTGATGGACACTTCAGCAGTTCAACTATAAAACATGTTGAAGAAGTTTGTTCTATTTTTGGACCAGATGAAGTGTGGTTCATTAGCCACGACAAAGCTAGAATGCCGAATGGAATCACAGCAGCCAAAAAACAGACACCGCTGTTGATGCATTTGGAGTACCTGGTAACTCTCCCGGACCACGATTGGGTTGTGGCTGCTAAACACAAGCTTATACCATTTGTATACGCTGGAATTACTATCAAAAGAAATGGTCTCGGAAAAACAGATGCTGTTACTTATTTTAGACCTAACTACATTTCTGTTCAATCAGGAACAGAAGTGTAGTTAGATTCGTTTTTGCTCATGGTTTTGACTTTTAGCGGCTCTTGGATATCAAAAACTTCGAAATTCTCAAACTAAAATGCTTAAGCCTATTGTTAAGCTTAGCATTGATGGGGGATCACACAAAAATTGCAGATACAAGAAAGTAATTGAAATCAGAACGTACCATTTTTTAAAGAGAAATCATGGCACTCTTTTCATTATGACGAACGTTTCGGGACACAGTGCATTTAACCGAGCTGAGCGACGAATAGCGCCTCTAAGAAGATAATTATTTTGGATGATTCTTTCACACAAACATTACGCAACTAAACTTGGTTCTTAGGGTAATTACAAATATTTATTGAAAAAAGTTAATTAGTAATATATAAAATTTTTAACCTATAATAATTAATAAATCTTTTAAGATCAAGCAGAGCAAGAGATGAAGATTTAGAAAAAAAGAACTTTGGTTTTACCGGACAGGCTTTATCAGGTATTTTGTCTGACCTAAAAAATGACGGTTATCTAACCGTTGCAGAGTATATTAATCCAAACCAATCAGAGCTAGAGTAAAGGAATCTTTTATTACAAGATCAACGTTAGATTGGCCACCATCTTCGTACGAGTCAATAATTTATTCAAATTTTGAAATACAAAAATTATTCTTATTGCCGAACTATAAAAAGCTCTTGTTTTACACTAATTAGAGCACGATTTCTTCCGCCACCTGTCCCGGTGAGCCAAACAAGAAATGGTCTCAAAGCAGTAGATGTCTAAAGTTTTTCTATCATCCCTGTTTATGCTCATTTCATCAAACATTGAAACCGTTTTTTCTTGACCTGCCAGAGGATTTCCAATTCTTCCATTGTGATGCGTTTTGTCGATCAATTTAGTCAAGCCTAGCTGATAGAATCTGGAAGTGCAATATCTACTATACATCTAAAGCTATGCTGAAAAAGCACGTTTCTATCCATTCTTTCGCTTTAGCACTCCGATGCCTCCGCTTGGCATCGCTGCCAAGTGTCACACAGAGTATATGGCAGCTTTCGTTCTGCAGAACAATTCGGAAACTGCTGAATAGTTTAATAAAAATGAAGTTGATGCAATGGATTTGATTAAACCTAAAGAAGATAATAACCTTTTAGTTATTATCCTGTTGAGGTATAAATAACTAAAAGGTTATTATTGGAGAGCACTCGCTACCCATTGTTCCAATCGAAGATCACTTCAACAACCAATGGGAAGATGATGAGTGAGTGAATTAACATTACAGATATAGAATAAAATTTGCTTAGTTTGATTAGTTTATTTGATGAGATATCAACTGTTTTCTAATATAATTTGCTATGATCTACTACTATATGTGTAATTTAACGAGAAAAAAATCAATGGTGTTTACGCATATTTTTAATGTTATTTTAGAGGGGGGAGCATACAAAATTGACATCGCATGTAAGAGGGGATGGGGTGAAGAGATTACCAAAAATCTATATATAAATTATAGTGTGAATTATAATTTTAATAAAGTATTTTTTTAAGTATAAATATAGAAAAAATTTTTTAAATGTTAGCCTTGAGTCGGAAAATTTAATTTAAATAATTAATAAAACATAATAAAACTCGTTAAATTTATTTATTTTTTAAAAATAAAATTTTATATTTAAAAAAAAAATTTATCAATTTAAATTTAATTAAAGATTTATTTTTTTAAACTAAGTATTAAATTTTTATAATTACAATAATTTTTTATAAAGTAATGCGATAAAAGACATTTTTGAATGAATATTTTTAAAAAAAGTCTTTTTCTTGATTTCACAAAATATGCAGATTAACAGGTTTCACAAAAAACCCTGATCATGGAAGTATAAAAAGGTGGAAGTTTAATCGCATTGAAATGCTTTGGTACTATACTTGCAACCTTTTGTTTCGTAAAGAAAAAAGAAAATGACATCAAAACTGTACTTAAACGCTTAAGCTTAATACCTTGACGTCGTCCGTGGAAAAAACCCATTTTCAAATTTGCATAAAATTGCATTAAAAAAAACTGCAATATATTTAAATCTAGAGCAATAAAACTTTGTTTTGTTATAGCATTAACTTTCATCCGCCTTATAAATTTTGGTAGGTGGTGTTGATATATGTTGTTGATGATTAAGTTTTCTTAGAGGTCGTCCATTTGGTAAGTACGCTTTTATTTCGAGCTTTTTCTCCCCACCCCACCCCCCGCATAATGCTATACGCTTTTTTCCACCTCCCTAAAAACATCAACGCTTTTAACCTATCAACCCAACATTTATTATATATTTTTAATTTAGTGTCTCCTTACTTTTATAATTTAGCACCTGCCCTTCCCCCTTTATTCCTCCCCTCCCCCCCCCCCCCCAATCTCATATACGCCATTTGCAGAGTTCGAGTGTGCGTACTTTATGGACGAATCCTTAGGAAAAAAATTTTAAAAAATTTTCTGCATTATATTAGTTTAAAAAAGAATATACAAGTTATCTGTACCAAAAGAATTTAAAAAAATCGAAATTGCTTTTTTATAAAGTATTATGATAAAATTCTGGGAAAAAGCTTGAGCATTTGTTGTTCAAGCCATTTTTTTCATAAATTTAGCATCTAAATTAACAAAAAATATGTCATATTAAGCAAAAAACAACGAGAAAAATAGGAAGACTGTTTGTTTCTTGTGTCTTGGCAAGGCTAGTTGTTTTTTAACCAACTTAATGGCAGAAAAAGTGCAACAAATTCTGAAGCAGCTAATTAACTTTAATGATCCAAAGTTCTAACTGGCATTTATGAGTGTTGCCGCTCCAATCCTAGGAGGCTTGAGGAGGAAAAGTTTCAAACCCAACCTCAGCTGTTTGTCTTTTTTACTATGAAAAGCCAATCTGTTAAAAGAGATTCAGTTTGTGATTGTTTGGTTTGCTCAGTTGGCAAAGCAAAGCACAACTTTTTTTTAACTATATTTAGGTGCTCCATGAAGTCCTTACGGTCTTATCACAGAGCACCGCGGATGAGTATTTAATAGGAAGGTCATGCCTCTTTTCTAACCAATGTCACAAAATTTGCCCAGAGGTGGAGCTTAAACTACGGGTCCTTTGTTTCTGAGGCAAGTGCGCCACGACTGCGTCACGGCTGCTCACATCCAGTCTTGGTAGCCTTGAAACTTGAAGCAAACTCAGTTGAAAGATGTTTTCAATGCTTTTTAATTGTTGGCAAGGACTCCCACACAGCTGCTCAAAGTCTACCTTGCAAAAGTCGTGTCAAAGTCTACCTTGCAGAAGTCGTGTCAAAAGACTCTGTGGCAGCTAAAAGAGTTGCAGCATCAGTCGCTACTATGAATGCTGCAATCAAGGATGCTTAGCCAGTCATTAAGGAACAAATGTTCGTGAATGGCTTCATATTCAATAGTAGTCATTTCATGGTGGACAACTGGCTGGAAATGAGTGCAGGAAGCTTTTGAAGAATGTGGATGTTTTAGAGCAAACTTATTACTGAAAATGTCACTTAACTTACGCTCGCGGAAAACGAGGTAAAAAAATTGCTTCAACTTTTTAGGTCAGATTTCTGCGAATTAGTAAAGCGGTTTGTATTAGAAACTTTCACAAGATGTTAAGAAATCTATGCCAATTAAAAAAATATATAAAACTTTATCAGAGGTGACCGGCTAAGGAAAATAAACTTGTTTTTTTGATACTTCAAACTTAACTTATATTACCGTGGTGGCCAAAAGTCTTGGAACAAAACATTTAACGACTTAAAAAATTTATTTTTGATCTAAAGTATAAATTTTGAAAGTTTGATGCTTTTGTTTTTACATAGCAATATATTTATAGGTACATATTTGTATATTGCGCAATTTATTATCGTTTTTTATTATTCATAAGCAATTTATCAGCTATATTATGCCAGAACTTTCACCTAAAAAAAGAGGAATTATTGCTGCATTATATGAGCAAGGTTTAGTTCAAAGAGAAATATCTGAAAAGCTTGGTTGTTCATTATCAACTGTAAGTAGAACTTTAAAAAGGCATAAAGAAGAGCCCCAGTTAAATTTTACTTCAAAGATGAGATCAGGCAGGCCCAGAGCAACCACTTCAAGAACTGACAAACTTATTGGCCGGATCAGCCATGCAAATCCACGGCTATCTGCACACGAGATTTCAAAAGAAATTTTTATTGAGAAAAAAGTAAGTGACCGAACAGTTAGAAGAAGGCTTTTGGTTGATTTCAAAATGAAGGCATGCAAGCCAGCAAAAAAACCTTTCTTTATCATTAAAAAGCCTAAAAGATCGAAAAACATTTTGTCAGCGCTACAAAAATTGGACTGGAGAAAATTGGTCTGAAGTTCTTTTTTCCGATGAAACATGTATTAAACAATTTAATGTTACAAACAACTTTGTAAGAAGACCAAAACACTGTAGATATATGCCAAAATATACAGTTAGCAGTGTCAAGGCTCCTGTGTCTTGTATGGTTCGGGGTGCTGTTTCTGCCAAAGGACGTGGGCCATTATGGATAATGCCCAAGAATACCGCAATAAACAGCAAAGTCTATTTGGATGTTATGAAGGAGAAGTTGCCACTTTTCATGCAGATCTTGAACTGCACTTATTTCCAACAGGATGGTGCACCATGCCACACAGTTAAAATTGTACAGAAGTGGTTTGCTGACGAAGGAATTCAAACCCTTGAAAATTGGCCTGGGTCATCACCAGATCTTAATGTTATGGAAAATTGTTGGCATATTATAAAAGTAAAAGTTGCTGCCAAAAAGCCTAGATCCTATAATGATTTAGTTGAAGCAATCCAATCAGTGTGGATCCATGAAGTTACACCAGACTATTGTACAAAACTTGTTAACAGGATGCCAAAACGTATCCAAATGGTAATTGACAATAACTATGCTTCCATCAAATATTGAACTTTTATCATGTATGTGCATGTACCTATCATCTTTAAAATTGTTATAAACACTTATTTTATTGAAAAAAATAAAAAAATTTACTAATAAATTGTTTTTGTGGATTTTTTGTATCTTTTATTCAAGTAAGAGTTACGTAACAAAACAATTACAAAAGAATTGAACTCATTCATTATAATTAATTAACAAAAAAAATATGAAAAAATGGTGGCACTCTTCCTGAGTGATTTTTTATAACATTTATTAAAGTCATCAAATCGTACAAGACCAAGAGCAACTTAAAAAAATTGTTTTAGTACTACAACTTTACTAACACTTACTTGAGTCGTTTAAATAAGAAAATGTTTGGTTTGTCAAAGCTTTTACTTACACTACTTATGTTTATGTGTAATGCATTATTTTCATTAGGTTGAATTTTTAATATGCTGCAAAATATTTATATTTACATTTTTAAAAATACTTTTGACGAAAAAATTATCTTAGTTTAGGAGGGAGAGGGGTTCAGGTATATGTGATCGTTTGTGACAGAGGGAAGGGGTTAAGAATTGACAAATATAGGGTGAAGTACTTTATGGATGACCAATAATTGCATTTACAAACGTTTGTTTTACTAAAACAAAAACAAATAAGATTCTAACTGATTTTTGTTATATTAGAAGAATAGCAAATAAAATTTTTTTTACAGTCTAAATAGAAACATTTATATAATTCTAAATTTTATTTATGTTTTTTTATGTCAACTTAAATAAGAATACACAAACAAATAAAAAAGCAATAAAATAAATAATTTTAATTGAATTTAAAAAAATTAAAGATTTTTTTCTAAATTCTCCTAATATAAAAAGTTTAAATTAAAACCTTATTACTTAATGACGTAATTCATTTTGTTAACAAAAAACGTCAAAACGCGCTTGTAAACGCTTGATGTTTTAACCTACGTTACTCAAATTTAAAATAAAAATATGCTTTAACCATGCATCGTTATTCGAAACTTTAAATGCAAAAACGTTACACTTAATATTCTTTCGCATATTTTATTAAAAAACTAAACATGTTTTTGTTAACTTACGTTACATGAAAATTGCAAAAGTTCTTTCGTTATTTTCTTAAAATATATATATATATATATATATATATATATATATATATATATATATATATATATATATATATATATATATATTTTAAGAAAATAACGAAAAGAAACGCTAATTTAATTACGATTATGTACATTGTACAATTATACCTTTTTTATCACGCGACAATGAGAAAAGCCGTAACTTTCAGAGACATTAAAATGACTTAAGTAAATTAATTTTAGTATTAAATATATATTTTAAATAAACTTTCACGTGTTTACATCAATATTCATTTGCTAAAAGCTGACAAAAAAGAGAATAAAATTTTACTACTTTTTCATTTTCGGCCGTGGAATTGCCCATGTACTTTTAAAATAAAGCGGTTTTATTTAATTACCGAGTTTTAATAAACCTTTTGTTGAATAATTACAATTACTAATGGTTAAAACTATGTAGCTTATCCTAAGAATCATTCTTTTTTAAATGTTTTAATAAAAATCATTTCAGTAAATTTTGTTTTTTTGTCTAGTGAAACTTGTTTTTGTTATTGTCGGTTACAAGCATACTCCGAGACGACTTGAAATTGCTTTCATGTTTGCGGCTTGATGAACTTCTGCTTTATACTTTCATGCCCCAATTAAATGATATCCTGGTTATGACAGCGGGCTAACAACGTATTTACGTAATTACGCAATACAGCGTGTAAAGTTCAAGATGTTTGATTTTGGTCATTTATAAACAAACGAAAAAAAAGTGATGAAATTAAGTTTTAATCTATTCAATTGCTGGTAAAATCGGGGAATTAACCATTAAATTTTAAAACTTATAATTTTTTGTTTGGTTAATTCCCCAGTTTGATGTTAAAAAAAATTACTTATAGAAATTCCCTTTTAAAAACGTCATTTTAAATTTCCTATAAGTTGCGATGAACTTTTAACAGAGTAAGAGAAAAAGTTTTGCATTTGAAGTATAAATTTCTCATTGTCAATGTATAGTTTTAATCAAATGAATTTTCTGTTGTTGTTTTTATCCTTTATTATCTTATATGTACAAAAAACTTATTCAAAACCGATAATAGGCAAACTAACGTGCGGTAAAGACAAAGATGGCTCAGATATATTTAAAACTGTTGATGGACAACTTTCGTGTGCTGTTTGTTTGTGTGGTAACTTAAACGAAGGTATTTCATATCAAAACTGTGAAACATGTTGTTGTGGATATGTTAGCAAGACAAAAATAAATAACCTCGAGCACTTTGAAAAAAAAAGCGAAAAAGGTTCATTTTTTATTACTTTGAAGTAATTGTAATTTTAACTCTATTTTCAATGTATATTAGTTGTTTTTTTTTTTTTTCCAATTGTAAATAATTTTTATAGCTGGCGATTAGACAAGTAAACAACTTTTAACTTATTTTCTGATCATCTAAATTTTGAACGCTACTGAAGCGGAAGCAAGTAGTTTTACATCATATATTCTCACATAAAGTTTAGAACTTTTCCAAAAGTTGTTTAAAATAATTGTATAAACCTTTTAGTTTTTTTTTTTTTAAAAAAGAAAAGTTAAAATTTTCTGCAGTAGAAGTTCTACTGAGGTTATATTTAATTAAGCATTTTTTGTATTTTTTTTAGATGAACGAGAATTATTTGAAACAAAAATTGGCTTATACACTTTGATGGCTTTTTGCTGTTTGTTTATCTCTTTAATGTTAATCTATTTATACCGTAAAAAACGTTTCCGAAGTTCGCGTAAGTTTTATTTTTTAAAAGTATTTTTAATTTATAAAACATTTTAAAAACAAAATAACTAATTATATAATAGTTAATAATAATACTAGTTAATAAAAAATAAAACTAACAAACTAAAAAGTGATTATAAAACAAAATAAATTTATAAAACTATTTAATAAATGTTAGTACTTTTGAAGAGATTACTCTATAAATGAGCTTGTTTTGAAGACAAGCTCATTTATAAAGTTTTAAATATTACAGATCTCCCTGTTCAATCAACTGAAAAAGATGAATTTATGAATGATGACGTAAAAGTAACCACCAATCATGAAACGATTGAAAATACAGATAAACAAAATATGCTACCAAATTAAAAATGTTTTTAATGAGTTTTGTAAATATATGTAAATATAGTTTTCGATTATAATATAAAAAAAGAAATATATTTATAAAATTTAAAAATGACTTGAATATTGTTATTTTTTTTGTTTGTTTGTTTATATCTTTACACCCATCTAGTTTTAGGTCAAATAATAAAGAAAATTGGTTAATGAAATTAGTAATGTCTACTCCCATCTAGATTTACGGTTTGATGATAAAGAAAATTGGTTAATCAAATAAGTTAATGTATATAATCGGGTAAATACTGTTGTAAACCATTTTTGGAATTTTGATAAGCAGATCAACAATCTCTCGATCAAGTTTATTGTCTCAGAGATTTATTCATGCTTTCCAATTTCTTTAGTTGTCTCGAAGTTTATATCTTACCAGCAACTCGTAAGTTTCGTATTCTTTTAAATCATGTCATATTTTTAATTTGATTAGCCGTAGCAGAAGGATTGCAGGCTCAAATCCCGGCTTCCCTGACTCAGCGTATGAGTAGTACTTTGGTACGAAGGGAACTCGTCTCGATTAGCTCTGCTATTACGATGTTTCCTTCTCGACTAGTAAATAAATAATCTAGTCGAGTAAATGAAAATTATTGTTATCGTTAGTATGCAGAAAACAAGTAAGAGTGCAGGACTGGATGAAATTAATCCTGATGTTGTAAAAGGAATCTCAGATATTATAGAAAAAACTCATTTATAACTTTTTTGCTTTCTTTAAAAGATGGTATTTTTCCTAACCAATTAAAAATAGCAAATATAATTCCGATAAACAAAAGCAGCAACGACTCGATAAAAAATCTAACTAAAGGCAGATTTCCACGAGACGAAAATGTTCGCGCGAAGCGAATTTTTTCGTCAATAAGCATGCGCAGATAAAACATTTCTGTCAAAATTAACAGAAATGTTTTATCTGCGCATGCTTATCGACGACTGCGCATGTTTATCGACGAAAAAATTCGCTTCGCGCGAATATTTTCGTCTCGTGGAAATCCGCCTTAAGGACCAATTTCCATACTTGCCTGTTTGTTTTTTTTTTTTAATATTAGAGCGTATTATGCACAACAGTTTGTACAATTATCTTGAAAGTAATAACATTCTTGATCATAAACAGCTTTGCTTTCGCAAAAAGCATTCCACGGAACATGCAATATTTGATCTTGCGAATCAAATTTTGTATGGTTATGAAAACTCGGAACTTTTCTACATCTTTCTAAAGCATTTGATATTGTCAACTACAAGATTCTTATTTATAAACTACGCAATTATGAAGTATTTCACTCTAACTAAAGTGGCTGCAATGTTATTTAGAAAATCGTACACAAGGAGTACCATATAATTTAACATGCACACGATTTGAATCAACAAGCTGCGGTGTTTTACATGGAGCAATATTTGGACCTTTGCTGTTTTTAATTTATATAAATGATATTTATTTGTTCTCAAAAATACTTAATTATATTATTTTTGCTGATGACATTAAAGTTTTCTTCTCAGACTTAAGTTTAAAAAATAACTATCATTATTTTAACACGTAACTTGTATATCTTAATGAGTAATTTATAGCAAGTAAACTTTCATTGAATACTAATAAAACAAAATATATTTTCTTTGCTAAACCATCTAAATCTAAAAACCTATTAAACAATGTTAAAATAAAAAGAACTTTTCAATTAAAATACTTGAAATACTTTTCAATGAATATTTAAATTGGAAAAGTCAAAGAAAGTCGAGAATAAAATTTTAAAGACTCTACCCAATAGGTACAGGACGTCCTTGGGCACAGGACGTATCGTTTAGGTCTATCCGTCCAAGTCCTAAAGGGTACATCTTGGGATGTCCGAGTAGAATGTAGTAAGCCCTCGTACTCGGACGTCTATTTAAACAAAATATAACTTTTGAGTATATTAATCATACTGAAATAGTCACCTACGTCACTGAAATTTTCCGCACTTTACCCCCGCATCTTTTGCGTTGGTCAAACTTACACAGTAAGTCAAAAAAACTTCAAACGTCAATAATTATTAAATTATATTTAAAATATTTAAGTAATGAATAGTGTAATACTTTTCCTCATATTAATATAAGGAAAAATATTTAACTATTTTTTAATTGAGTCTCTATCCATGCCAAACATAATCAAATATAAATAAAACTAATCAGATATAACTATTTCCAATCTACTGTAAATAGTCATTTATATAAACGATTAAAAATTTTAATTTTTTTTTTATATTAAGATAATATTCATAAAAGGTATTACCGACATGAAATAAGTACCAAATTCATGCTTCTTCAAAAATTAGGAGAGCGTGGGAAGAAATAAAAACACTTTTTTAATTGATACTTTGATAAACGCAGTTTTGCAAAAAAAATTTACGAAGGTGTTCAACTTCCTAAACAACCCTAATTAGCGTCTTTTAAATCCTGCAAAGAATGAGGTAGGAAAACTCTCAAAGTTTATTTTATTCAATATCAACTCGGAATTAAGAATCAGGCTCTGTTCAAACTAGTGGCAAAATACGCAGAATGTGATAAATTGGTTGCAAAAAATTGGTGATAAACACCTTTGTAAATTTTTAGTATTTGACAAAAATGATTTTTATCCGTCAATTGATAAAAACATGCTAAATAACGCAATTGCCTTCGCCGAGCAACATATAATAACAGACGAGCAAAGCAAATCCATTATGCGTCGTGCATAAAAATCTTTTATTTGTAACGGTGGCATGGATTAAAAAAAAAAGCAGGATTGTTTGATGTTACCATGGGAGCCTATGATTACGTGGAAGTTTGCGAATTAGTTGGGATTTTTCTTTTAGATCAGCTTTCGCAGTTTTACAACAAAAATGATTTTATTTATATCGAGATGACGGGTTAGCTGCTTTTAAGAACAAAAATGACCATCAAATGGAACAAATAAAAGAGCATGTCGTTCAAGTTTTCAAACGTAACAAACTCAACATCTCTATCAATTGCAATCTTAAAGTTGTTAACTACCTTGATTTAACTTTTAACCTTACTCTAAATTCATTTCAACCATACTGCAAGCCTAAAAATAACCTAAGTTATGTACACGCTGATTCTAACTATCATATATATATATATATATATATATATATATATATATATATATATATATATATATATATATATATATATATATATATATATATATATATATATATATATATATATAACCATCCGCCATCAAATAATGAAAGGAGAAATTTATTTTTGTGTCTACATGTAAAAACTAATTCGCCTCTTTTGTTTAGCAGATTGTTTCCTTTGTAAAATAATATTTCAAATTTCTCGTTTAAGCAATGCTTAGAAAATTTTTACGCAGAATTGTATGATTTACAGCGTTTAATAATATTCTATTTGATTGAAGTTGTAAAACTGTTTACTTTTAGTTCACATACTTCCTTAGACAACTCAGTGTCGTTTTTGTATTTTTTTATGTTAAAGGATTTTTGATGATTCGCATAACATAGCTTAAATGAGAGGTTTCGCTTATCCCAGTGTATACTTTATCGTTGTATTAAGGTTTATTAGAGCTTACGGTGGCTTGGTAAACGATGTTGTTAGACAAGCAATTGTTGTTCAGTGGACAAAGAGGTTTTATAATGCAGTTGTAAGCTTTTTCTGATAATTTTACATCACTATATAAAATATTTTTGTTGTGTGAGTTGATAATAGATTTGATGTTAGGCATACAGGAGTAGCTTATCTTAATTGTGTTTCTGTCAAATATTTTGTTAAGTTTGTGGTTTTTAGGAAAATGCTTGTCAATTAGGGTTAAAAAGCGTTGACCAGTTTTGGTTGTAACATTTTTACTAAATGGAGGATTGTACCAGATTCTGTTTCATTTGTGGTTATATTTTGAAATATTTTTTATGCTTGGTTTATATGCCAACTTATAAGTGTATCCCGATTGCTTTAATGCGTCTTCATAACGATCTGTCGATTTATTAAAATTAATTTCATTTGATGAGTTGGCGGACAATCTTAGTTCGATATTTTTTTGAAGATTATTTATCACGTTAGGTTATATATATATATATATATATATATATATATATATATATATATATATATATATATATATATATATATATATTAGGTTATGTTATATATATATATGTTATATATATACATGTGTATATGTTATATATATACATGTATATATATGTTATATATATACATGTATATATGTTATATATATGTTACATACATATGTATACATGTTATATACATATGTTACATACATATGTATACATGTTATATATATACATGTATATATGTTATATATATACATATATATATGTTATATATATACATGTTAGGTTATATATATATATATATATATATATATATATATATATATATATATAATATATATATATATATATATATATGTATATATATATATAAATTAGAAGAAAATCGCTTAACAAAATTTTTTCTCATTTTGATGAGTCTTATTGATAAAACACTTTTATCAATAAGACTCATCAAAAATAAATGATCAAATGAATAAAACTTCAAATTATACCAAAAACTGAATTACAGGAATTCGCAAATGTCTTAACAGCTGTAAATTTTCACACATTTGTGGAATTTGCTGACACTTTTATAAAAAGAACTATTTGGAAATGATTACTTATGCTTTTTTAGAAAAATATTTTTTAAAAGGGGACTTAATGTAGCTATTATTTGAACTCATTTATTATTACGTATTTGGATTTGCAATTGGGACCCATATGGGAAACCCATCGGGAAACCGACGGATCTTGGCCGCGGTTTTCCTCTGGGGTCCATATGGGTATGCCCGCTGGGTATCCCGAAAGGATCTCACGAGGTTTACCCATTGCAAATCTTGCAAAACTATGTTTAAATGTTTAAAATTTACAGAAAAAGCTAATTTACATATAACTTGATTGGTTTATTTCAAACAAAATAATAAAGATTACACTGTCGAAATTAACTGAACTTTTAAAAGATTTTTAATTGGGTATCGAATGCTTTCACGGTTATCTCGCGAATTGGAAGCTTTTCCTCCCAGTGGGCACAAGACGTAAAAAAGACGTCTTTTAAACGTCTTTTGAACGTTTTGGACGTCTTTTAAACGTTCAAAAGACGTCTTATTTAGGTCCTGTGCCCACTGGGCTTTGTTGTTTAAACGACTTCTTTGAAAACCTCTTTACACGATATCTCGTTTCAATATGACCTGTAAAAAAATTAAAGTTAACTGTTGGTCTTAAATTTTATAGGTAACACATACATTATTTTTAATATGTTATAAAACTCTTACGATTTCTCCTAAAACTCTTCTGATAATGTAATTTTTACCATCGAAGGTAGGAAAATATAACCTTTAATTTTATAATCGACACTTATTTCAACGTTTTAAAATGTATTTGTAATAAATATTTACATGCTTGTGATTTACATAATAAATTGATAAATAAATTATATAAAACTATTATATAAATATTATTTTATATTTATATTGAACATAATTTTATATATATTGTTTATAACTTTATATATATATATATATATATATATATATATATATATATATATATATATATATATATATATATATATATATATATATATATATATATATATGTATATATATATATATATATATATATATATATATATATATACATATATATATATATACATATATATATATATATATATATCGTATATAACTTTATACATACATACATACATACATACATACATACATACATACATACATACATACATACATACATACATACATACATACATACATACATACATACATACATACATACATACATACATACAGAGGGATACAAAAGTCATCGTACAGTGAATTATTTAATAAATTTACTCACTTTTTATATATTTTTTTTAGGTTTTTTCGGTGAAACTATGTACAAAATTTATTTTATAGATCAAAATTACTGCAACATTAATTTTGATCTGGAAAAGAAAAATATTATTTTTTTAGAAAACTCCTTCGAAAAAATTAGATACATGAAAAAGATCTTGTTTAAAATATTACAAAAGTCTTTGTAAGATATAAAAATCTTTCAAAAGAACAAAAAAAAGTGTTAAGAAAGGTATTTTAAAACCAAATTTCAATAATGTGTTGCTATTCCCTTGCATTTTAAAACAACTTTCAATCGATCTGGCATAGAATAAACCAGCTTTTTTGTGATTCCATGACTTAAACAATTCCATGCACTCTCTAAGGCCTCTATTATCTGTGGTTTGTTAGTTAAGTAAATTTTTTGCGCAGTTCAATTTCCAATTCTGACCATAAATGCTCAATTGGGTTGAGATCTGGACTTTGAGTTGGTGTTTTGATCACTCCAGGACAGTTGTAGAGCATCCAGAGCCGTGTATCAAAAGCACTATGCTTCGGATCATTGTCCTGGTAGTACTTATATACACCAGTCAACCCCAATTTTTCAGCACTTTGGTTTAAGTTTAGTTTTAGGACATTGATATAAACACGGTTTTCATGGTAGTTTCTATAAAATGCAATTTACCAACCCTAGAAGTTGTCATATAGCCGGAAATCACAACATCGCCGCCGCCATGTTTGACTGTTGCTACCATATTTCGCTCTTCTAACTCTGTATTTGCTCTTCTAAAAATAATGACATGTCCATCCGATCCAAACAAATTAAAATTGCTCTCATCAGCAAATAATTACAGTCTCCGAGAACTCTTTAGGCATCGAAACATACTTTTTAGCAAATTCTAAACATGCTTTTCGATTCTTCTTAGAAATGAAGGGCTTCTTTCTTGCTACTCTTCCATGAAAAGTTTGTTTCTTTAAACATCGTCTCACTTTTTCCACACTTACAGGTTGTCCTGTCTAAATCCTTAGTCAATTTAGGAGCGCTCAGCTTTGGCTGCATCTTAATTTTTCGTACCAACCAATTTTCAGTTTGTTCTGAAAGAATTTTTGGGCAGCCAGTTCTTGGTTTATTTTGAACAAAACCCTCAGTAGAAAATTTTTTTATGATAGACTGAACCGTGAATTTTGGCATACAAAGCATTCATTTTGTCTGTGACAGTGATTTCCCATTTTGATAGTGAGAAACAAAAAGACTCTTTATCCCTTCTGGCAACTCTTTTCTAGTAGGCTTCATTTTCAAAATTATCAATTTTTTATTGCACAAAATGTCCAATTGGGTTTAAAGATGACAATTTTATTAACGCTGAAAACAAAAACATTGAAAATATAAAGCTAATGTAAACATAAACAACAGATAAGGGTGTCGTACGAAGACCTTTGTAACATCAAAAAACTGAATTTTCAAGTTTATTAATTTTTTGACGTAATTTTCTTCAAATTAGGTATTATTTCTTTTGTTATATATTAAATAACGATAGGCAAAGCGATTTCAACAAGAATTTTAACTAATAAATACAATAAAGTATTTTAAATAAGATGATAAGTATAAAATACTTCACTGTACAAACACTTTTGTTATCCTCTGCGTATATAGTATAAATATATATATATATATATATATAATTATATATATATATATATATATATATATAT
The DNA here is from genome assembly GCF_038396675.1 of Hydra vulgaris. NCBI lineage: Eukaryota > Metazoa > Cnidaria > Hydrozoa > Anthoathecata > Hydridae > Hydra > Hydra vulgaris. The sequence goes on along the minus strand of NC_088928.1, from coordinate 6,062,219 downwards.
ATATATATATATATATATATATATATATATATATATATATATATATATATATATATATATATATATATATATATATATATATATATATATATATATATATATATATATATATATATATATATATATATATATATATATATATATATATATATATATATATATATATATATATATATATATATATATATAATTATATATATATATATATATATATTAGGGTGGTTCATAAAAAAACAATTTTTGAAAATGTCTGATGGTACCCCCTAAATGTGTTCTATATAATAAATTAATACTGCATTTAAAAAATTTTTGAATAAAAATAATTTTAGGGGGTTGCTCAAGACCCTTAAACATCAGGAGGGTCCCTAATGTTTTGAAAAAAAAGTTCTTTTAAAACATATCATGTTGGGTCTCAAAAGAAGTGAAATTTTATAGAAATTTCAAAAATAATTAAAAAAATCATCCAAATATAAATATATATATATATATATATATATATATATATATATATATATATATATATATATATATATATATATATATATATATATATATATTATTTCATAAACATCAATAAATATGAATTTTTCTCAATACTAAATTTATTTTTTAAAAGAAATTTTTGCTGGATTGTTGTGACCAGTGTCTTCAACTTAAAAGCTGTTTTTTTTTTATATATTTTTACTTTTAAAACGGCAGTTCTATTTTATGTCAATGGGATGGTTTCATCTTTTTCTAACATAAGTGCGCTATAAATGGTGTCCAAAATTTAGTTGACACATATTGACGACACCACCTCATATGAGTGGTGTAGTGAAGGCACGTAAGCCTGAACAATCTTACCCAATGTGAATTGTAGTATTCACAAAAGGCACACCAAACAACAGAATCTCAAATTACTTAGTAAAACTAATACAACCAATATTAAATGAAAACCCAACTCAATCAAAAAATTTGCAACAATTCGTAGAAAAAGCAAAATCGTGTATTCAGTGACGAAATTCAAGTATCATTGGACGCTATAAACTTATACCCATCAATTCCTCTTAAAGAAGCGACTGGAGTACTCATAAGTTTGTTGGAGGTGGGCAATAATTTAAAAAAAAAGACAAAATTAAATATAAAAGAAATAAAAATTCTGATGGAACTATGTTTATACTGACCATACTTTTTATGGAACAATGAAATACATGGACTTGAAAACTCAGGTCCAATAGCTCTTTCGTTTATAGTAGTTTTAGCTGAATCTTTTCTTCAACATCTTGAAAAAAGAGCACTTAATACAGCGCTGAAAACCAACCTACTTGTTGATTTAAGTCATTTTATAGATACGTAGTAAAGTCATTTTATAGATAATAGATAAAGTCATTTTATAGATACGTAGATGACAGTCATGCTAGAGTCCCTAAGATTGTCCAGGCTGATTAATTTAAGACAATATTTAATCAACAGCATCCAAGCATACAATATACTATCGAATTTTAAAATGACAAAAAAACACTAAATTTTCTGGACATATGCATAATAAATAACAAAAATGGTAAATATGAATTTAAAATACACAGAAAAAAATGCAATTACTAACATTCAAGTTAAGGCAACATCAAACCATGATCCATAAGTTTTAAATGGAATATTCAAGGGTTTCGTACATGGAGCATTTAATGTATGCAGTCAGAAACATATAGAAAATAAACTGAAATTCCTTATTCAACTATTAGTCAAAAGTGGCTACAAACAGTCCAATCTCATTAAAATCATAAAAGAAATAAAATGAAAGAACAAAAAATTACTAGTGACTACTAAAAACATTAAAAACATCACCAGTGCGTATCCAATGGTTTTGTTACCTTGGGTACCAATATTGTCTCCCAAATTACGTAAGGTGTTTCGGAAGGCAGGATATAAAACGTTCGTTAAATCGAACCTGAACAAAGAGGCAATATTAACATCAAGAAATAAATCCGAACTACAAATGAACAGCCACCCAGGAGTCTACCTTATTAAATGTCATTGTAGCAAAAAGTATATAGATGAAACAAAAATGCAAATATAAACATGCATGCAACAACAAAAAAACAGTACAATAAGAAATAAAACAGAACAATCTGCATTAGCCACACACATGAGACATTGTGCCCAACAAATTAATTGGGACAGTTGCAGAACTCTAAAAGTTGATGCTAAAAAGCTTGATAGGAAAATTTGTGAGGCACTTGAAATACAGTACCACCAATTTGCCCCTCATCAAACGGTATCAATTTAGATGAGGGTCAATATGTGTCAACAAAATTTTGAAAACCATTCAAGCGCAGAAAAAAATGAAACCATCCCTTCACATAAAATAGAACTGCCGCTTTAAAAGTAAGGTATAAAACAAAAAAAAAAGAAAACATTTAGACTGAAGAAGCTGGTCACAAAAATCCAGCGAAAATTTCTTTTAAAAAATAAATTTAGTATCAAAAGAAATTTGTATTTATTGATGTTTATAAAATAATAATTTACACACTCTGATACCTGATGTCTACTTTCAAATATGTATATATATATATATATATATATATATATATATATATATATATATATATATATATATATATATATATATATATATATATATTTATATATATATATATATATATATATATATGCATGTATATATATATGCATGTATATATATATATATATACTATATATATATATATATATATATATATATATATATATGCATGTATATATATGCATGTATATATATATGCATATATATATATATATGCATATATATATATATATATATATATATATATATATATATATATATATATATATGCATGTATATATATATGCATGTATATATATATGCATGTATATATATATATATATATATATTATATATATATATATATATATATACACATATTTATACATATGTATGTATGTATATATATATATATATATATATATATAAAATGACTGAAAAGCTGCAAATTCCTCAAGCATAACCTATTCGTCACAGGGTTCATCTGCTTTTTGAAACCTTTTTAACTAAACCATTTTTTTGTAATTTCAAAACAATTATCACCTTCATTAGCTGAAACAAAGCACTCTAAATCTTGATAATTTTAAATTGTAAACAGTATCTCAATGCAGTGGTTACTGATCGCATACCGTATTAAATATGTTGGTGAGAAGTTCATATTTCAAACACCCCACACCAAAACCAGATCAGAAGAAAAGTATCAGAGTGTACAACGAAATAACTATCCACGAAAGCAGTAAACAAGACAAACATTGTATTACAGATGTTTCCGTGCAGCAAATACAATTATGAGACAATTAGTATATGTCAATCCAGTTCTACTGATGCTGTTCATGATCCAGGTATAGTAGGTGATAGCTGTAAAAACTACTCAAAACGAATTGTTCGGTCGGATTACCTGGAACATCTTCAATTCAATGACTTGTAGGTGAGAGGTTCTTACTGCTAACATCTCACACAACCAAGAAATCGAAGAAATAGCATTTAAAAGTACACCTGAATGAATATAAACACAGCAACAGTAAAAAGGACACAATGCTTTACGAATGCGTTCATGCATCAATTATAATTGTGAGAAATGAGTATAGGTCAATCCAGTATTACGCATGCAGTTTGTGATCTAGGTATAATAGGTGATAGCTGTAAAAACCACTTAAAACAAATTGTTTAGTTGGATTACCCGGAATATCTCCAATTTGTTAACCTGTTGGTGAGAGGTTCTTCCTGCTCACACCCCACACATCAGAGAGAAGGGACAGCATCAAAGAGTACAGTAGAATGAATATACACAACAACAGTGAAAGAAACACACAAAGTTTTACATATGTATCAGTGTAACTAGTATTATTCTAAGACCATTTGTATAAGTTAGTAAAATTCTAATCATGCAGATCATGATCATGGTATGTCAGGTGAACGTTCAAAGAACTAATTAGGACAAACCGATCAGTCGGATTACCCGTAACATCTACGATTGGACACAATGCAGGCCTTTTTTTAAATAACGAATGCTTAATGCATTAGCTTAATGCACGGCGATCTGTTTGCTGATATTTAACAGTAGTTAGTTAGTTCAGTTCTGTTTACTAAAAAAAAATTAACTCAATGGTTTTTTATTTTTTTTAAATTTGGTTTTCTGTTTTATTTTCTGTAACTACTAGTCTACGTTGTAGTTTAAAAAAGAATGTCAATATCTATTTTTACTTTGAATTATAGAACATTAAAGTTGTGTATCTGTTCAGGAAATTTCTTGTATCCGTTCGGGATATTTTATTTTCATGCTTTATATTTAATGGTACGTCAGAACATATTGTGCGATTTCTATCCGAAAAAAATTAATTTAAACTCCATAATTATAGATAAAATCAAAATATTTTTAAGAAATACATTACTAAGCTCTTACATTAATAATTTATCATAACATTCATATTTTTGTATTTTTTATTTAAAAATAATTTTTTTTGTCATATGTCTGTTCTGTGTTATACATCGTTGTAAGCGGGAAATGTGTCGAATGTAAAATAAAAAATAATTACTGTAATAAAAAAAGGTTTGTTTTGAACTCTTGATTTTAAAGTTATTTCGCTATTGAATGGAATGGATAGGAATATTAAACTTTGGTGAAAAAGTTGATTGTAATGCATGGAATACAGATGTATTTCTTGGGTATTCAGAAAAAAGAAAGTTTGTTTCAAATTCAGGAGAAGAATTATTTATAATTTTAAATGTTATCAAATCTTTAAATGGAAAACCTTTATATGAAGGAGACGTTATGCGAGATAATAATATACAAAAAAGATATATCTGCACTAATCCAACATCAGTATATCGTAAAGTTATTTGTTTTTTTGGTGTAAAAACAAAAGGTAGACTCAATGGAAAACGATTTTATGGATTAGACTCTAGCGATTTTAAGTTTTGTATAAGTTTATCTGGATCTGAAAATTGTAGAAAACAATATCAATTCCTTGTATCTAATTTAACATCCCGCACAAGATTGTGCTCATGGTTAGGTGTTGTAAGTCATGGTACTGCAATAAATTGTGAGAGCTTGTTGTACATAAAAACAATTGGATCAGTTAAATGTTGTATTCAATCAGGGCATGAAGCACAAAGGTTATTAAAGCTAAATGATGTTAATTTGGTTATAACAATGAAGATTAAGAAATCAGATAATGGTCCTGTTTACCAAAATGTTGTTTCTGACTTATTAATTGATTGCAAGTCATTACACTCATCTTCGGTTGTTAAAGATGCTTTTAGCAAATTAAACTACATTAGTTCTAAAAACTGGTCTGGTTTTCAGTTTCTTGATTTGGATAGAAGTGAAGTAATCAATATGACATCTTGTCCAATAATAAAATTTCAAACACCATCTTTTAATAACATCAAACAAAACAACAACAGTGTAATAGTTGATTTACTGAATATAAGAAAACGTGGTGCTGGAAAACTAGTTCTCTTCTTAGTAAAAAAGCTATAAAATCTCGGATTAAGACAATTCATTCATTAGTAGAGTTAGCAAGCGTGATGTAAAAAAACTAAGTAGTTCTAATGATCTTTATTTTAATTAATTTATTGAATCTATAAGATTTAAATCACTTTTTTAGGTTTTGTGAGCTACATAATGAATGAGTGTCCAGAAATTATTGAAGAAGTTGTAGATGAAAACACTGATTTCTTAGTTCATATTGTTGAAAGGCTTAGGTTTGTAACATCGGTTAAAAATCTTGATTGTCATCAAACTGCTTCAATAATGATGGATAAAATTGAAATTTCACAAAGATCTTATAAAGTTTTAAAAGCTATTCTAAAGAAAAATAATGTAAACATTCCTACATATGACAACCTTAGAAAATACTGCCTTAATAGAGATGTAGGCCTAATTCAACTAATGATGCTAGCGTTGACTGTGAGTGTTTTGAGTACTCTTATAATATTGAAGATACACCACAAAGATTCCTATTAACCCCTTCTTTTTATGAAAAATTTGAGTTTTTCTCTATTGAACAACAACAAGTGATATCAGATTCCTTAATTCTGAAGAATAAAACTCTTTATGAAAAATTTGACGTAACAAACTTTAATTCTGCGTGATACTGGAGATAATTTTCGTGCTGCTAGTTGTTATCCAACTCAGCAAACTTTTTTTTCTATATTGAATTTAACTCCTATGATTAACAGCCCATAAGGACAATATATAACAACTCTTTGGCGTGGTAATGAAAGTCATGAGAATATTGAGTTACATGTGCAAAAAGTATACACAGATTTGACAAACCTTGTTAAAAATGGATTAACAGTGCGTCTTAATGGAAGTAAAACTGAACACTTTAATGTGATTTTATTTCTAGTTGCAGATTTTAGTTTTATTAAGGAAGTTATTGGTAAATGCTCCAGTAATCAAACATATGGTTGCAATCATTGCAAGTTGCCAATTTATGACTGGGCCGCCGTAAATTAAAAGATTGGTCCTATTCAATTGGTTGTTGATATGCAAAAACGGGGGGACCATGCAAGGATTGAACTAGGGCTAAGATTCAGCACAATATAAGAAGTGTACTGCTGACAATTATGGACAATGGGTAAGTATTTTTCGTTCTTTTTGTTTTATGTTAATAACAACAATCTTATAGTTAAAACTTAGGTACTTCTGAAGCATGAAAATTAAAAAAAAATGTACTAAAAAATTATTTATTATTTGAGGGAACAGTGTTAATTAAAGGATTGATTATTGATTTCATGCCACCATGTGGCTTGCATTTAATTTTGGCACAACATTAATATCTTTGGAAATTTTTATTTGATGTAATAGATAAGCGTTCACAAGAAAACCTTTTGTCTGACGGATTAAAAAAGAATGGGTGTTCATATTTAGCATTTCAACTTGATTGTTATTTTAAAAGGTAAATATATCATTATTGATTTTTGTGTAATATAATGTGTATGTTTTATTTTTATTTTTTGTTTTATAATTTATTTTAAATTTGAGTATAGAAATTAGAAAATAGTTAATTGTAAACAGGTCCACTGATAAGTGGGAGTCTTAAGAAGCGCTACATGTTTTCTTGTTTTACCTATGATGAAATTCAGTACAATATACTATATAAATATATTATTTAATTATAGAATTTTAAGTGTATATAATAAATAATAATTATTTTTTTAGTTCGATGGAAAAATAATTATGGACTTGTAATGGTTTTCATAACCATTAAATCTAATACCCCAGCAAACATGTCAGCGTTGAATCAACGTTGAAAACCGGTCGCAGCGTAGAAAAAGCGTTACCCAGCAAACATGTCAGCGTTGAATCAACGTTGAAAACCGGTCGCAGCGTAGAAAAAGCGTTACAGTCACAAAAACAACGCGCTTTCAACGTTGAATCAATGTTTGTTATTGTATACTAAATCGCGGTAAATTTAAACGTTGAATAAGCGTTGAAATTGTAACGTAATTTAGCTTCAAAAAAAAAGACGTTTATTCAACGTGGAATCAACTTACGCAAAAAGCCATTTTAAAGACGATTCAAAATCTATGCTTCATCAACGTTAAAAATAAACCGCTTTTTAAACGTCACATTTTCAACGTTGAATAAGCGTATAAATATCAACTTATATTATCTTCTCAAAAAACGTTATTTATTCAACGTTGAATAAAAGTACCCAAATAATCACTGTAAAAAAGTCGCAAAGTTGAAGGTTTATCAACGTTAGACATTAGCTGCTTTTTCAACGTATTTAAGCTATTTATGAAACAACGCTTATTCAACGTTACATATACCAACGTTGAAAATGTGGTAGTTAAAAAACGTTGAAAAAGTGTTATTTTGCCAACGTTAATTAAACGTTGTTTTGACAACGTTGAGGATTTGACACATTGAAAATTATGATCTCATTACCTAGCCATTACAAAAATAATTTGCCGTAAAGAAAAGGCAATGAAAACTTAATAGAATGCATGCAGATGGTATAAAAAAAATATTTTGATAAAGTTATGTTTTATAACTTCTTTTTATTGCGGCAAATTTAAAACTTTTAGATTTTGCATCAAATTGTATATAATATACATAAATCTCAGAGTATATTCTGTTTATTCAGGTTATTTTTGTTGATGATTTATTTATTTTAAAATGACCATTTTAATAAATTGCAAAGTTGTATTGAATATGTTATTTCTAAGTTAAAAATAGCACTTAATTTTAATAAGATTCAGATGTTTTAAGTAATATCAAAATTAATAAAACATAATAAGTCAGACTAAATTTAGTCTGTTCACAGACTAATTTTTTTATTTATTTGAAAAACTTTAAACACCTTACCCTAATTATCAAGCAAATATTCAGTATAAAATCTTCGACCAATAATGAAAGTATGCATTATTAGGTTTTTTTTATATAAAAACACGTTTGGATAAGAAACTTTATTTCCATTTTTTTGAAAAAGTTCTAATTTTAATAGGAAAAGTATTAAGTTATAATTATGGAGTTGGTGTTGTATATTTAATTCTAACATTTATTCTTTATCACACATTTTTATTTATTTTAATAATATGTATTTATGCATATATATATGGGTAAATTTATGAATATATATAAAAGAAATATATACATTATATATATGTATATATAATGTTTATATTTCTAGTCCTAATTTTAGAGTTGGTGTTGTATATATAATTCTAACATTTATTATTTATCACATACCTTTGATATGTATTTTTATTTATTTTACTATTATGTATTAATGCATGTAATTATGAATATATATATATATATATATATATATATATATATATATATATATATATATATATATATATATATATCAGAAATATATACATTTTATATATACATATATATATATATATATATATATATATATATATATATATATATATATATATATATATATATATATGTATATATATTCATATATATATATACATACATTATATGTATATATATATATATATATATATATATATGTATATATATATATATATATATATATATATATATATATGTGTATATGTATTTTTATATATATGTATATATATGTATATATAATATATACATATATATATATATATATATATATATATATATATATACATATAAACATATATATTTGTTTATAAATGTATATATATATATATATTTAAATATATATGTATATATACATATATATACATACATTATATATATATATATATATATATATATATATATATATATATATATATATATATATATATATATATATATATATATATACTATATATATATATATATATATATATATATATATATATATATATATATATATATATATATATATATAATATAAACATATATGTATATATAAATATATGTATATATATAATTATATATATTTATATATATATGTAAATAAAACAAATGATGCCTTTTTTTTAGATAATCTATTACAATGACTTCACGATCTTGGGCTTAAGTTGTTTATTTTAGAAACAGATTGAAGCAGAGGCAGTTGCTCTATGTTGTTGGGTAGAAGATGGTTGGTTATTTTTGTCAACTGGTGTTCATGCAATGAAAGCTGCCTATAATAGTTTTCCAATTGATTATTTATGGAACAAGCTTAGAGTTAAAAGATTTAAAGTTAATGGAGGTCATTAAATTTTACAGTACTCATTGCTATTT